>NW_021627063.1:0-25893 GCF_004785775.1 Grammomys surdaster
CCAGTATGAGTTCTTTTATGATACTGGAGATTAGTGGGTCTTGTAAAGGCTTTACCACATTGATTACATTCATAAGGTTTCTCTCCAGTATGTGTTCTTTTATGAAATTTGAGAGTACTGGATGTTGCAAAGTCTTTATCACAATGATTACATTCATAAGGGTTCTCTCCCTTATGTGTTCTTTTATGATATTGGAGATGACTGGGTCTTCCAAAGGCTTTACCACACTGATTGCATTCATATGGTTTCTTCCCACTATGACTTCTTACATGCCTGCAATGATAATTCGCACAAGTGAAATCTTTACCACTTTCATTACCCTGATCAATCATTTAATCAATAGAAATTAATTTTACAGTTTGGTTTAATAATTAAGAAGAACCATATCTTAAGGTTTTATCACTTCATATATTCATAGTGTTCTCCCCAACTCTGGCTTGATGCCTCTTTGAAATCACCTGTGATGACAAGAATCTTTAATACATGTCTCACAGGTATAACATTGTTTTTCTCTATGATTTTTCTATATGATATATTCCATGTATCTGAAGAAAAATGCAAAAAAGGAGACCTTTTTAACACTGATTATATTCATAAATTTTCTGTAGTGTGAATCACACCACATTAGTGCTGTGAATCAGGAAAAACAGAAAAATTTACACTTTTCTAGTACCCATTGGGATATTTTCCAGTGTGACTTTGGGGATGTTCCCAGTAAATTCAGAAAACCAATTAATTGCAGACTTCTACAATATTCAGAAAATCTTTCAAAGGCAGAATGCTACATATCTTCTTACTGTTCTGGAATAAAGATAGGGATGTTGCTCCTTTAAATATTCCTATGCTCACATAGAATTTTTTTTTTATTCTGACACTTGATATACACATAAAAAGAAGAAATGAAAGCTTTCCGCATTGATTTAACACCATTTGAGTTTTTGTTTCTTCTAGACATACTGTATGTGGATTGAGGTTTCTCCACGGCAACATTCTTGACTCTCATAAACTGACCTCTCAGTAAATTTAGCAATGTCACTACAAAAATATGAGTATCACTGAATTTACCAGGGACTATGTACTTACTGCATGGCTTTGCATATATGTTTATCACTATTCAATGTGCAACATCTAAATATTATGAGACTGATCAGATTGGTAGTTCCACAGCATAGCTCTGATTGAGTTACAAATCAAATAAAGGCATCTCTTAAGGAATTGTTTCTATGCCTCCATCCTTAGTGGAATGCCTTGCAAACACAAATCAGATAATTGACATTAAGGCCCATGGCTTTGTGAGAATATTTGAATCATAGCTATACTTAAGGGACTGATATTTGACATACTTCTTTACTTTACACTTTCCAGGACATATTAAAACTGCCTCAGAGGCACATATGCTTCAGTTTGCACATTAACATTACCTTTTGTACATTCTAGAATTTTGAAATTCTGTTCCAATATGGTGGTCTTCCCAATTGTACCCTAAAACACAGTATGAGAAAATGAATGATATAGTATTGGAAATTAGGCAAAAGTCAACTTACTATGGCTTTTCACATCACTGACTCTGATTTATTCTACTCAATCTTCCATGTTCCCAATTCAAGTAACAGAGTATCATCAAGAGTCAAGAAATATTTATCCTCTTATTTTGGAAAACAAAAGAAAATTCACAGTCTTACCTATAGCAGTGAGGTTCCAGTAGGTCTCCAGCATCACATCTTTGTAGAGATTCTTCTGGGAAGGATCCAGCAAATCCCACTCTTCTTTAGTGAAGTTGATATGCACATCATCAAAATGCAATGCATCCTAAAATACGTGTACAACACAAATCATGATACTGACATCACTAAATGAAGGTATGCTTCCTAGACAATATAGTCATATATTTCTAGTGTTACCATCATTTATTTCTTTGACACAGAAGTTATAATCTAATCTCTATGTCATTTTAAAAGGAAATTGTGTTATGAGTATTGCATGTGTTACTTCTGAACCCACTGAATAGGATATAGCTTTACAAGTGAAATGCCAATTGAGAGGGAGATGGAGAGGGAAACAGACAAACAGCACTGAGCACACATTAAACAAATTGTATAAACAATTAGTAACTACATAAATGCTGGACAACCTCGGTGGTTTTGCTCATGTCTTTAATCTCAGAGGCACAGGGAGCTGTATGTCCTTGAGCTTGATGCCATCATGGTCAATGCAACAAGTTCCAGGACAGCAAAAGTTACATATTAAGTCACTCATGCCCCAGTAAAAATCAGCCAAGAAAACAGAAATGATAGAGAGAACTCATAGTTCTTTACTGAAGTTCCTACAAAGAATTAAACATTCAAAGCAGTTCTGCATTCATCTTACAGAAACGTAAAGTGTACCAGTTTAAAATGATACATTAATAAAATTTTACTAAAACAGAATGCATGTTTAAACAGATACAAATGGATTGATAAAATATTAGTAATCTAAATGTTGATCATAAATAAGCAACATAGGGCAGGAGAATGAGATAACTCAGAAGTGGAAAGTTCTGGCTGGTCTTCCTCAAAATGGTTGTCAATTTCAAACATCTACATGGGGACCAACAATTACCCATAACACGAAGATCAAGAGTTCTGAGGCCACATTCCAGCAAAACTAAAGATGAGGCACATATGATAATCATATTCAGCCACAGATGTAAAATACTCCTATTTGGCCAAAATTTTCAGAAGAAACACAGGAGCAAAGCAGAACATCATACACCTGAAATCCAGTGATTCTGAAACCTCAGGCAGAATTGATATCATGAGCATATGCCATCTTTAGAAATAGAATATTATCTTTATATTGGGACAAATTTCAAAATTTAAGATGTGGATAAAGAGCAGCACAGAAGCCTGCACTTATTTTACAATAATATGTCAGGTGGCTTGTGTGGTTTCTATATCTACTATCAAGACATGAAGGGCTTCATAGAGAAATTTTGTCTTGGAAAAAATAAAAGCAATAAAGTTTAACATATAAAACCAATAGTCTTGCAAAATATATTAACATTGAAGAGCAAATATTTATAGAGTGTCTTATGTGATTTCGGGACAGGGACTAATGGTGAATGTATTGCATCATGAGAACAAACTGAAGGATCAAATTCAACGACAATACAGTTGACACACAGAACAAAATTTGTCTTATCTAAAAGAAATGCAGGGGTATGGCTATAGCAGAGATTGAGGGAATGGCCAGTGAAAACTTGCCCAACTTCATGAAGCTCATCAAAAAGAAAAGCAAAGTGTGGGTGCTTTGGCCCTTCTTAGAAGGAGTAACAAAATACTCATGGGGCACATGTGGAGACAATGAGTGGGACAGAAACTGAAGGAAGGGCCGTAGAGACTGTTCTACATGGGTCTCCCTTGGGTAGTTAGGAAAGGTAGATGCTGATGTGGATGCCAGGAAGTGCATGCTGACAGGAACCTGATATATCTGTCTCCTTAGAGGTCTGCCCGAGTCTGAAATATAGATATGTGGATGCTCACAGCTAATCACTGAACTGATCAAGCAATTCCCAAAGGAGGAGTGAGAGAGAAGACTGCAGGAGCTGAAAGGATTTGCAGCCCTATGAGGAGACCAACAATACCAACCAACCAGAGGCCCCAGAGTCTAAACCACCAGCCTGGGAGCACAAAGGGAGAAACCAATGGCCCCAGTTTTATGCATAGGGGAGGATGACATTGTCAGTCATAGTTGGGTGAGGAAGTCCTTGGTCCAGTGAAGGGTGGACACCCCAGTGTGGGGAAATAGGTGGGTGGGGAGGTGGGAGTGGGAGGGTGGCTCGGAGCATAACCTCATAGAAGCAGGAGGAGTGGGGATGGGATAGGGGGTTCCTGGGTGGGTGGGGGAATGGGGAAAGGGGATTACATCTGAAATGTAAGTAAAATATCTAATAAAATCACACATACCCATGTGTACACACATGGGTATGTATGCACAAGCACATACACACACACACACACACACACACAAACTTGTGACTCTGTAGAGTACTCTGAGGACCTAATCACAAATTAAAAACAAAAGATCATACGAATAAAAAAAGATATGTCCAAGATACAGAGACCCCAAAGACAAACAAGAGACTATTAAAATGCAAACACACAAAAGTCATAATAAAGACTCTCACCAGTATACCTAGCATCAGGTCCAACAGAGAGATCAAGTCTAGGGGAGTTGTGTATTTTAATTGTAGTCACACCAACATTGTGGCATTAACATACAGGTCAGCCACATAATATTTTAGAAACTGTATGCCTGGCATAATTTGCAGGAAACAAACAAGGGGCAAAATCATCTGACAACCATGATGGGTAGGGTAATTTTATTTTTCTCTGTAAGGTGTGTTAGTTATTTATATGTACTTTAATCTTGCCAATGTACCTTCACTGGCTGTTGATAAGGGGGGGTTGTCATAGCATGTTTCTCAACTGAATATTGTGAACTCTCAAAAACAGAACTGATTTGGGCTTTACAAACACATCTTTGCATCTAAGCCCCTTAGTATTCCACTGTTCAATCACAAGCCATGCCTGAAAATATGCAAGTTTGGCTTTCCATAGATCTACCACACTATTTGTGATCCCAGATGCAATTTTCACAGTTGCCTCTGCCACTGTACTAAACACCAGAGGCAACTTAACCTTGCTCCTCACTATGTCTCTTTGTGGATTGCTAAGATCATCTCTTCCTGCCTGTCTCTTCCCCATGCTCCCAACATGAGCAAGCATTCCCTCTTGAACATACCCACCAAACAGATCAGGAGAAGAGGCAAAACAATCTCTGAAAATCCAAAAGTCGAATAGTAACCCAGGAACAAAATGTCCAAACAAACAAGAAAAACCCAGAAACCAGTACCTAGACCAATCATCACCTCAAACCCAGATACCTAGATACCAGCATAGGAATACAATAAATAACAGCAAGGAAAATATGTCATCAAGAAATACAAGCTATCCTATCACAGCAGGTCATTAGAAATCAAAACTTGTAACAGATATTTTGCAAAAGAGGTTGTTTGGGAGAAGTGAGAGGAGTGAGAACCTGGGGAAGGGATAGAAGTACACAAGAGGACCTACAGACAGACAGACAGACAGACAGACAGACAGACAGGGAGCAGAGAGAGAGCCATGAGGGTATAAACAGAGAATAGAGAAGGGTCATGTGCAGAGAACAGACAGGAAACAAACGTGCAGACCTGATGTATTTGGTGGTCCGCGTATATAAAGCACACCTGACAACAGCAGCAGGTGGGTGAGGCAGGGAATGACTTAAGCATTTGCTAAGTCCCTGAAGCCAGGCAACTGAAATTGTCTGTACACTGACAACTACAGAGGCAAGGTTCACTCACAGAACAGAAAGGGAAGATAAATAGAAAAATGGACATATTGGTCAAAAACAAAAATGTTGAGTGTAACAGTATCATGGAAATAAGCAACTAGGGACACTGCAACATATGCGAAAGAAAAAACTACAGATGATTGGAAGGCAAGAAGAGAATATCAGCTTAAAAGTCTATAAATTATTATCAACAAACTCATAATTGAAAAATTTTCTAAACTAAAGAAAAGATGCCTATTAAGGTGAAGAAACATTGAAAATACCAAATAGATTAGACAAAAAAGAGTCCCTTTGCTGCATAACAATCAAAACACTAAACATATAAAGAACTCTAAACAACTGCAACAAAAAAAATTGGCCAAAACAAAACAAAAACAAGTAACATGCAAAAGCAGAACTATTACATATATACCTGTCTTCTTAACGTATACTATAAAAGAAAAAATGGACACATGTGCTGCAGACTCAAAGAAACCACCTATGTTTCTCCAAGCAAACAAATGATCCAAATGTTTTGGGCCAATTCGGAATCAGCCATGATAGTGAAGTTATTCATAGGTCACTGCCTGATTTGGTAAGTGAGGAGCAGCACAAGGGACCACATGGGTGGTCACACGTGGCTGATGGTTTCCCTCCAGCCCTAGAAAGGATCTGCCAACCCAGCTCCCACTGCTCAACCACCTGCTCCTCCCCATTGTGGGCATTTTTTTCCTGTGCTCATCATGTCTCGATTTCAGAGCTTCCCTAGTGTCCTCTCACAGCACCCAACAGCACAGCTCAGAGCAGGAAGCAGAGAATCACCCAAGCCTGCACAGTTGCAGCAAACTTGCAGAGAGCAACAGGAAGATCCCACCTCTTTGTCTGACTGGCAGGTCCACCTGGATGCCTGATTGGCCAGTGAATTTTCCTCAAGGTTAAAGTGTGCTTCCTGTCCAGGGTCAGTCCTTTCCAGATCTCCTGAGTGGTTTGCACCTCATTAGCATTTGTGCCTCTGCTCCAAGAGAAATTTCACCTCACCCAGCCCTGGGGGAGAACTCACCATTCCAGCTCAGGCTATTCAGATACTTGTTCCAACCCCCCTCTGTGAGCATTGATCCTGCACTTACCAGGACCTGACTTCAAACCTTGCCTGAGCTTTCCTCACAGCCATGAATACCTTTCATAGGTGCAGTGGAGGTATCAGTCTGACCCAGAAATGGGAGAGTGCCCAGTCAATTAACATTCAAGAAGGATTTTAGGAAACAATAGTTTTGTTTTGTGCCTTCACAGTGGGCTCAGGGAAACTGCAACTCCCTTTCACCAGACAGTTGGTATGAAAGGACCCTGGTAGAAAAGCCAGAAACATAAGGGAAACACTGTTGAGCACTATTGTGAACCAGCACATCTTCATCAGTGATGAAGCAGAGAAAAACCATACTTGTATTAGTACAGGTTCTCTAGATAAACATATCTCAAACCATAGAGAGAATGAATCTCTCTCTATATATAGAAAGGATATTTAATAGACTGTCCCAATAAAGGCTGTCAGCCGAGGGAAAAAGCAAAGGCTGGTCGATTTCATGTTACAGGAAATTAGAGCTGATCTTCAGTATATACTACAATTTTGAAGAAATAAGTACTTACTAATATCATGAGTAGAAGTTATAATAGTCCTAACAGTCTGACTTTTGTGGATGTTTCCCAACTCACATAAGAAAATCCTTCCATGACATCTTCAATGACTCTCTTATTTTCAGAAAACTTGTCTTCACTTTAGTTTTATTTTGGCCCCTTAGAGGACTCTTCTCTGAGGCACCATAAATGCTGCTCTTTTTTACCACTGCTTCGGTCAGTATGAAATGTAGGATAATCCATTTTACAAACACCAAAGAATACAGATATCCTCTCAAGGCTGACTAGTGTTCCAGACCACTCCTATTCATCTTGCCACTGCACCAAGAGTGTTGGATTCACGGAGCATTTGTGAGAAATGTGAGAATGGGAAAGATGCTGGCAGTGGTGGCACACACCACCTTTAATCCCAGCACTTGGGAGGCAGAGGCAGGCAGATTTCTGAGTTCAAAACCAGCCTGGTCTACAAAGTGAGCTCCAGGACAGCCAGGGCTCCACAGAGAAATCCTGTCTCAAAAAACTAATAAACAAAAAAAAAAAAGAAAGAAAGAAAGAAAGAAAAAAGAAAAAAAAGAATGGGAAAGACTAAATACAGGAATGTAAGACACATTGTCATACAACCATTTCTTCAAATGAGGTAAGGAAGGTAGTTCAGGTACTTGTGGTAGCCATGCAAACCAGAGGATCTGAATTCCATTAAAAGGATCCTTGAAGAAACCCTAAGATGCTGATTGGAACTAGCAATCTGTGTGAGTTATGTGATTCTATACAGATTCATTGAGCATGCTCAGGAATGAGAGACACCATTAAGCAAATCATCCTCTATGGATTTGCTGTATCTTTCCCTTTGACATAACTTGATCGCTCACACCATGTAAACAAGACTATAAAAGTTTCCAACACAGTCATCTTCAAGTACATACACAAAGACACAGAGAGAGAGAAAGAGAGAGATTTATAAAGAGAGACAGAGAGAGAGAGAGAGAGAGAGAGAGAGAGAGAGAGAGACTAAAGACATACAACACAGACACACACAAAACAGAAACAAACGCAAATAAAAGTTCCTGCCACATCAAGAACTTTTTCATCAGTCAAGTGCTTTACCTACTTTCTACTGAAACTGGTATGAGATGTGCTCTAAAACACAATTTCAAAAGACACCCTCTCTTTTTGTGTAGCTTGCAGAGTTTACAGAGTAGGGGAAATTTGATTTAAATCAACATAGGTATAAAAAGTTATGTTAAAACCACAAAGTTTAGGATATTTGAAATCCACTTTCATTATACAATATTCACAGTGAGTTCAGACCGAAAAGAAAGAAGAAAGGAGTACCAGAGATTATGAAGGACATCCATTACTAGGGAAGTCCCAGGAAAACTATTGAGAAGCCATCTGACAAATGTTACTATTTGATGCTAGAAAAGGCCTATGTGCTGTTCTCACTATATGTATTTAGTTATAAACTGTGATGCAAGATGATCTCAAACTAATTGTGTCCTGCCTGAAGATATTCTTCAATGTTTTTCTTTCTGCGCCAACTCCTGGGTGCTGGGATTATATACATGGGCACTGAGTCTACTTGTACAGTACTTGTGAATCAGATCAGGTCTTTGCTCACATTAAACAAAAACTCTACAAATGATCATTCCTGTCAATATCTTTTTAAATTAAATAAGAATGCAAGAGAAAAATGTCCTATAAAGAGTAGTACACATGACAAAATCTACACTGGAAAGGTGAATAAAATAAACACTTATATAGAACATAACAATTAAAATTCTAACATTTATTGACTAAGAAAAACTAATAACATGTGAGTGTTTGGCCTGCTGAATGTTTTTGTACCACACACATACAATTCCCACAGAGACGAGAAGCAGGCATCAGATTCCACCAGAATTTGAGTTAATCAGGTTTGTAGCTGTTATGTGAGTTCTGTGAGACTGCAACAAATTTTGTTAATGGAGAACACATCTCTACTGCCCACACTACACTTGACTTTTGTCTTTCCAACCAAGTGTGCTGGATCACTCCCAATCAAAGAGTGAAAATTTGGAAACTTACAGTCACAGTACATGAGGTAGATATTCTAATTGTCTTAAGTGGCCACAAATTCATACAAGGCTCCAGTGAGTTCAGGAACCAGCCACAGGATCACTGATTGTCAGTTAGAAACAGATTTGTCACCTCACATCTAGGATAATAATGCAGATTAGGCCCAGCAGATGACATATACAATTGAGAAAACCCTCCTTATTGTGAATGTGGGTAAGAGAAAGGTGAACATCTGAGACAGCAACGTTGGGAGGAACCTTACTAGTAGGAGGAGTGGATAGAGCCTGCCTCAGGGTTAACATGCATCAGCTTGAATGTGTCTAGCATCTACAAGATTAAGAAGGTTAGTTAATGCTGGTCTTTTACTCTTGGCGATCTCATAGCATACTGAAGAAGAGTTTCTTCCAGTGCTTTGTTCTTGTGAAGATCCCTAGAAAAAATCTCATTACTGAAAGTGACAGTGAATGAGAGAGTCAATGTGTGGGACAAGAAACCTTGTGCAACTCCAGCTTGGTTATGGAAAAACAGGATAAAAAGAATCTATGGTCACCTGATCTTCATGTGAGTGAGGGTGCAAGTTCTTGCCCTATAGAACCTAAGACATCTGGTTTTCCATTTCTCACTTAATCTGGAATCTCTATCTGATGTCCTCATATAAATATATCATGTCAGGAGCCATAACAGGACAAGCTGAATACTAGCAGGTGATCTTCCTTAGATGGTGTGCTTCAGATTATTATATAATCTGCTACAGATTCTCTCTTCTTAGGCAAGGCCCAAAGAGAATTAATTTTAGGAAAGATTCCTGCTATTAATATGCTTTTCTTGTTATTATTAAACATAGATAACAATCTCTAAGCAATAGTTCGCCAATTTGGAACAGATCTCTACAAATCTATGAAGATGTACTGTCCTGTAGTGATGCTATATAGACAAGTAGATGACTTCTTACGTCTTAACGATGATCCCATAAGAATTCTTAAAATTATATCTGTGATTATGAAGCTCTTAGATAGTGGGACTCTTATTATGTCCTTTTCTGATAGTCAAAACTGCAATGAGAACTCTGCCAGTCCTCCAAGTGTCATCAGTTAATTGCCCTTAGATAGTAACCAGACTCTCTCCTGCTCAGAGCACATTCCAATAAGGTTGTAAAACAATTAACCAAAGGTCACTAAAAGGGAACTCACAATGTGTTGTAGGTCTAGGACAGAAGAGAAAATATTGCCTTGGTTTATCTATACAAAACTTCACTAATTTCTTAGTTATAGTTTTAAACCTTCAGTAAACCTGTGGAGCTAGACAGGTGATGAGTGTTTAGCCAGATAATTTCTCCTAATGGATATGCATGTAAACATTCTCTGTTGTAAACTTCTATTTCAAATTATGATTTGAATTTTGGTCTGAACTTGTGATGAACTTTGTAACATGTGATCATGTACTCTGAAAGATGTATAAGTACTGAAGAAAAAGACAAAGTAGTAGAGTAGTAATAGATGTAGAGGTTCCTTAGGAGCCGTTCATCCCTTCCTTTCCTTTTCCCCTGCTTAGAATTTTTCCACTTAGAATTTTTCCTTTGTTAGAATGTTTTCCTTTTCCCCACTTAGGACTTTTCTACTTTTCCCCTTAGAAAGCTTTCATAGGAAACTTTTTACACTTAGTAATAAACTCTATAATAACTTCTCTAAGTGCTTTTTCTTCCTGGGACCTCAGACTAGCAGGCATAAGTCAGGGCCCAGCAGTTCTGGCTGAAATAGAACAAAGGCCACTTTGCCTAATCCCCTGCTTTTAGGCTACAGGTGTTAATCACCTAAGCCTGCAATCTTTTACCCTCAGAAGAAGTTTTTAGGACTTTTGGAAGTTATCATCAGCATTTCAGTACAGGTCAGAGAGACAGAAAGCTCTGAGACACACAGACTTTAAAACCATCACCAGGGTCCTACCCTGTGCCCTGCCACTACCCTCTCCAGGCTGGAAGGCTCACTGCACAGATCTATTAACAAGAGAGACCAAGACTGAGCCACTGACATGGGAACATTCCCCAGGGTTACCTGCCAATGACTTGGTTGAAGGTTGACTATATTGGACTCCTGCCTCTCTAAAAGGATAATGCTTCATCCTTACTGGAGCAGATATATTTCTGTCTGTGGAGTTATATTTCCTTCACATAATGCTTATCCCAAAACCACAATATCACAGAATGGCTTCTATGCAATTGGAGAGTGCTTTACTCACCATCATGGTATTCAACACACTATTGCATCTGACCAAGAATCTTACTTCACAGTCAGGGAAGTATGACAGTGGGTCCACAAAGTGTGTTACACAATTTATATCTAGAGTGCAGGAGATCCTTTAGGGTATCTATCAGTTCTACACAGTTTTTCATTAAAGTATACTGGAAAATGCAACAGCCTAATCCAGACAGGGTGACAAAGGGCACAGATACACCAGAAATAAAAGTATGGGTCACTCTTCTAGGAAAAGGTTTACAACTTGCTGAGGGCTAGTAGAGGAGGATGAAGGAACTACAAAATGAGTACTAGAGGAAGGTAATTATAAATATCAGCTAAGGCCACATAACTAGCTGCATAAAACAGTATACTATCATGACTGAATTACTTTTATTTTCTTAATAATGCATTTATGTGGATATTTTTGTTTTGCATCATCAATTTCTTTGTCAGGCGATGTAACACCAATATAGAGAACAGGAATGGTAATCATATTGAAGTTCAACAAAACAGAAAAACGTTCTTTGAAAGACACCACCACCTATTCTTAATTTATAATGTATTTGCAGTTGTCCATATATGAATTGAACATGTGCAGTTCTTGTTAATGATCAGAAAATTTTTGTGTGTTCATGCAATCATCAGTTCTTTTGTGTTTTGATGATACTATTTCCTTGAAGTTACCCAACATCTTGGCCCCTTATCTTCATTGACATGTTTTCTCACACAGATCTCTAAGTCTTGAGTGATATTGTTCATCTATAGAAACTGGTGGTAAGGAGATAGTCCTGAAGACAATCCTGATTTAATTCATCAGACAAAGACTGGTTCCCAACTGGAAGCCTTAACTCTGATGCCTTGAATTCAAGTTGCTTGAAAGTACACAACATGCTACCAGACAAAAAAGTAAAGGGAATTAATACAGAGTGTGACTCACACCATATAGACTCCTTCAGTTCTACATGTACACTTAAAAACAAGCAATGTACCCTCTTATAATATTTTCCCTCATCCAATGCTCATGGAAAAGGGAAGAAGATAGTGGGAAAGCCCTTGGGAGTCAAAACTTGAGGATCTTGCCTGTGAACATAAATCTTCTAGAAAGAGCATAGGTAGACCATGAAGTCACACCAATACTACCCCAACCATATGATCTCAAGAAGGAACACAACAGTGAGCATACCAAACTTCATGGAAGAAAGTTTCCAAATGTTTATCCTGAATAAGCATTTTCAGGAAAATGTAAATCAGAGAATGTAAGTGGTTGACATAGCCAAGAAAGGGACCAAAGGTTAGTCACGTATTACCAAATAATGAGCAGTCAGAATATAAACCCATGTAATTAATTGAATAAGAGACCATGTGTATTTTAGGATTGCAGAAAGGGGTACAAAGAATATTTTAGAGAAAGAAAATGTAAAGAAAACAAACTATATTGTAAAAAAATTACAAAATAGCAGTTAAGAATAAAACAACAAACAATACTTTGAGTGAAAGATGACACTGAGTTCAACAACAATTGTTCAAAAACAATAATGTGTGTCTTTGTGTGTGTCTGTGTTTGTGTCTGTAATATTAAACTCAAATAAAATTTAGTTGCTCCTATTCTTACAAACTTTATAATGAGACCATTGATCTAGAGTGAATTACATGTTCACAGACTTCACTGACTTTTTTATGATAAAGGTATCGTGTATGATATTATTCTCACTATTGATATTTCTCACTAAATGAAAGGCATTCATTTCATAATAAAATGGTTTGTTTTCATGTAAATTACAAGAGCCTTATATTGCAGACACAATCTGAACCCCACGGTCCTTTTCATATACTGTACTTTTCTTAATATGTTATCTGATATTCTTAACATCTTTATAATACATTGTAAAGCTACTCAAAATCCTGCTCCTTGTGATGGCCATCAACAATATGCATTGCTGTAACTATGCTCCACACTCTACTAACATTTACCCTTATCTCTCCTTTTCAAATTGGTTCTTTTTATTGTATCAGTAATTTATAATATTCCAAATCCCTCATGAGGCAATTTACCATTTTGCTAATGTCTTAGTTTCTGTTGCTGTAACAAAACACCATGGTCAAAAGGAACATATGAGAAAAGTGTTGATTTCCTATGTACCTTGGTCACAGTTAAATGAAAGAAGCCAAGACAAGAACATGGATGCAGGGCCCAATTAGGATCCATGGTATAATGCTTACTGTTGCCATCATATCTATGTTGTCTACAGTGCTATTTCTTACAGTGCCCACAACAACTTGCCAGAGAACTGTAGAACTGTTCACAAACAGTAGGGTCACCTTCTATTAACCAATAATTAAGAACATGTCTTACACACATACACATGTCAAAATGATGGCAGCCATTCCCCAATTGAGATTCCCTGTTCTCAAAGTTTAGGTTTGTGATGTCATGAATGAACTCATTTTCCACCAAGCCTTAATCACTGGTATTTAATTAGGCAGTGTTATCCTGCTGTGTCAGTAAGATCTTAGTATATTAGTTAATTATTTTGTATGATTTAGTAGTACTTTTGTTATGACAAACTAGAAAGAGGTTGAGTACCATCTAACACTTAAAACTATCAAAGTTTCAATAATGAAATTTAGCTTTGCACTTCTGAAGAAAATTTGAATCTGGTCTAACTAAAAGAACATAACATTTTGGGACAAATATACACCCTAGCAACCCTGCACTAGAAGCCAAGATGGAGAAGACCTCCACAACTACCATGGTCTTCCCTCTTTTGCTGTGGTAGACAGGGAGGAAGGTGATCCAGACACTGCAGAACATCAGCATGCTGAAAGTTAAGAACTTGGCTTCATTGAATCTGTCAGGAAGGTTCCTAGCCAGAAAAGCCACAGTGAAGCTCCCCAGAGCCAGTGAACCCAAGTATCCCAGGACAAAGTGGAAGGCAATGACAGAGCCTTTGTTGCAAATAATGATGGTCTTTCCATGTTCCGATTGTATATCTCTGTCAATAAAGGGAGGAGATGTTACCAGCCAGATTCCACAGAGAACAAGTTGGATTAGGATACAAATCGGGATGACCAACTTAGGTACTGCTGTTATCATAATCCCTCTCATCCTTCTCCCTGGGGTAGTGAGCTTGAAAGCCATGACCACAGTTATAGTTTTGGCCAACACTGTAGAAACAGCCCCTGTGAAAAATATTCCAAATATGGTATGCTGCAGGAGGCAGGTGACCTGGTTGTGATGTCCAATGAAGAGCAATGAGCAGAGAAAGCACAAGATGAGAAAAATGAGGAGGATGTAGCTGAGATTGCAGTTATTAGGCTTCACAATGGGAGTATCCTTGTACTTCACAAAAGTGAAGAGTACTAGAACTGTGAAGCCAGAGAAGCACAGGGCCATGCAGCCTAGAACCATCCCGAATTGATCTTCATAAGCCAGAAATGATATAGCTCTTTGCAGGCAGTGGGTTTGCTGTAGGTTGGCATACTTATCATCTGGACACCTTACACACTGCTCCATATCTGCTGGAGAAAAACAAACCTTCAGAAGATCTCATAGTTATGTACTTAATAACTGAGTACTTGGATTACTCAGAGGATACCCCAAAAATATTTTCTTGTTGAGCATTTATTTCTTTCCTTATTGCTGTAGGGACCAGTAACTTAAGGCTGCTCTGTATTATCCTATGCTTGGTGATGAAACAACATACCATCTTAGGGAATGGAAGAGAAAAATTACTTATTAAACACATAGCTGGTGGTAGAGAGAAAATTATGTGACCATTTTACTAATATCTTAGTTTCTATTGCTTTAACAAAACACCTAGTCAAAAGGAACATGTGAGAAAAGTGTTGATTTCTCTATATACCTTGGTCAGAGACAATTGAAAGACGTCAAGACAACAGCATGGATACAGGATCCAATTAGAGATGTCTAGAAGAAATTCAGGGATTTGGGATGGAGCAGAGACTGATGAAAAGGCCACCCAATAACAGGCCCATCTTGAGATGGATCCCATTGGCAAACACCATTCCCTGAGACTATTAATGGTACTCTGTTGTACTTGCAGTTGGGAGTATCGCATGGCTATCATCTTAGGGGCTCTACACAGCAACTTACTGAAACAGATGCAGACAGCAAGAGTCAAAGTTTGCATGGTGCTTTGGGACTATTATGGAAGAATAAGAGCAAGGATTTCAGTCCCTAAAGGGATAGGATCTCCACAGGAAGGTCAATGGAATCAACTAACTTGGACCTTTAGGGCTCTTGGAGACAGAACCTCCTACCAAACTACATACACAGGCTGGACATATGTCTCTCCGCACATATGTAGCAGATACTCAGCTCAGGCTTCATGTGGGCCTTGAACACCTGGAGCAGGGGGCTATCCCAAAAGCTGATGTCTGTATGTAAGATATGTATATCTATCTGGGATGTCTTATCTGAACTCAGTGGGAGCAGAAGCACCTAGTCTCAAACAGATTTGAAGTGCCAATGTGAGGGGAATAATATAAAAATTAAATGGTTACAAATGATTCTCCCCCTAAAAGTTTTCTGCAAAATATAAAATCAGAACCATCATGTTGTGAAAACAATGAGTTTGTAGAAGATATTGCAGGTTATTGGCAGGGTCCCAAAATGTTGATATCATTGAAAAGATTAAATTCTGAAACACACAGATTTTAGGTCTTTCATTTCTATCTAGGCCATTTTATATTTCTACTTTGGAAAGAGAAGATACTGGAATTCAGCAATTTTTTTTCTGCATGGAAGCATGTACCTGTCTCATTGGAAACTTCGTTTTCTGGGCAATGGGCACAATCAAAGCAGCAGTCTGCTCTTTGTTTCTGATAAATTTTCCTGAATCCAGTAGTGCATGTCTCACTACACATGGAGGTGGGAACCTGAGGATATATATAATAATTTACGTATTCATCATATATATATATTTACATGCATTTGTAACAAAATTTTTTGGTTTATATGTAGCTACATAATTTTGATATATATTTATCTATATATTTAAAAGATATTACTATATTTATTCCTCTGATAAATCACGTATAAGTTATAAATTTCAGGCACTTTATAATTTTGTGTAAGCCTCCAATGCCCTAAATGTAACACAATATTTACTACATCATGTAATATTAAATGTGTAACAATCATGTTGTACTGATTTTAAAGTTTTCCTTCCTAAAGTGATTAAATGGAAACACAACATTTATGTGGCATCAATTTCTCTCAAATGATTTATATATAAAATAACAAGGATACTGAGTTATGTGAGCAGATAAGGTAGTGTAGATGAAGAAAAAGTTCTTTGATGAATAGGAATAAATGATGTCATAAGACTTTCACAGAATTAAAGATTTTCTAAGTTTAAGACAAAGCCAGGAATGTCGAATTAATGAGTATTTGTTCTAGTATATTAGACTATAATGATGTTCAAAGAATATCACAGAATTTTATGGTTTATGTGTAGTTACAAATTTTTTATTATAAATATACACATATTTTAAATTTCATAAATGTGTTTCTATATTGTGGGGTGAATAGACTTGTAGGTAGATTTGAGCATGAAATCCAGATACCTTAACCCCTATGAACCAGATTCACAGGAAGTTGTGAGTTAACAAATTTTCATGCTGGTAACTGAGCATGGGCCATGTGCAAGGAAATTCTACTCAGCTATTAAAAAGAATGACATCATAAATTTTGCAAGCAAATGGATGGAACTAGAAAATATCATCCCGAGTAAGGCAACCCAGAACTAAAATGACATATATGGCAGTGTTAAGTAGATTTTAGCCAAAACTTCACAATACCCATCATTCAACTGAAAGAGCATGTGAAGCAAAGCAAGAAGGAAGGCCCAAGTGTGGAAGCTTCAATCCCATTTAGAAAAGGGAACGAAATAATCATAGAAGGCAGAGGGAGAGAGGAACCTGGGTGGGATAGGGAAGGGGGAGAAAAAAGGGTGTCTCAGCTTTGGTGTCTCATATTTTAAAATTTAGATATATTCAAACAATGAAATCTGAGGTACCACACCAATGTTCCTCCTGTGGCCCACTCAAAGTCTTCAGATATGTGAAGTTGTTGACTCTGTGGCAAACAAGGAAAATAGCTTCCTATTTTTACTTTTATTCCAAGGCCTTGTGGAAAATTCCAAATGTTGAAAATGTCATACTCTGCACACTGATTTTCCCTGTGATTCATGTTCACAAGTTCTCCAACAGGGTTAGTAAATACCCTGGTCTTTAGCAAGGAAGCTACCTAAAGGAGATACATCATTAGATGATTATATACTTATATCAAATAAGGCAATACAAAATTGAGAATTGTCTCTAATTTTCAATGGCTTCCAGGAAAGACACATATATTAAAGTTATCCTATGTAGTAAAGTAGAGCATGCCTCATGGGTAATTAAAAATGCTTACCAAATAAAGAGTAACATAGTGTGTGTATGTGTGTGTGTGTCTGTGTATGTGTGTATGTACGAACACATTTGGAAAAATAATTTTTAAAAATGAAGCCATGTATGTGAGAATGAGTGGGCAGTCTGAATATCTGGAAGTTGTGGAAACAAAGAGTGGTAGTGAGTCATTCACGTACATACAGTTTGCATATATTAAATAAACATAAGCTTAAGAAAATGTGTTATCTTTATCATTTATGTTTTTTTAAAGTTAGTTTAAATGTCAAACTATTAATCACAGCAAATGTACCAATTCCTTAGGAAATTATTCTAATCAAGTCATCACATAAGGCTTTATGATAAAACTCTTTGCTCCTAACTTATTTTTTGTTTTATTTTTTATTATTGGATATTCTATTTATTTACATTTTAGATATTATCCACTTTTTCCATTCCCCCTGACACCCCTTATTCCATCCTCCCTCCTGACACTTCTATGAGGATGTGGTCCTACCCATCCACCAACCTGCTCCCCAACCTCGAATTCCCTCACACTAGGGCATCCAGCCTTCATGGGACCAAGGACTTCCTCTTCTATGAATGTCTGAAAAGGCCATCCTCCATTACACATACAGCTGGACCCATGAGTCCCTCCAAGCTTGTTCCCAGGCTGGCTGTTTAGACCCTGGGAGCTTTGGTTGGTTGGTATTGTAGCTCTTGCAATGGGGCTGCAAGCCCTTCAGCTCCTTCAGGCTTCTCTCTACCTCTTCGATTGCAGACACCATGATCAGTTCAATGATTATCTGTGAGAATCCGCCTCTGGCAGAGACTCTCAGGAGACAGGTATATCAGGCTTCAGTGAGCATGCACTTCCTGACATCCTCAACCATGCCTGCATATGGTGACTGCACATGGGCAAGATTCTTGGGTCTGGCAGCCTCCAGACTGCCCCTCCTCCAGTCTCTGCTCCACACTTTGTCTCCTTACTTGCTCCCCTGCGTATTTTGTACTCCTTCCATGAAGGACCAAAGCACCCACCCGTTGGTCTTCGTTCTTCTTGAGCTTCATGTGGTACTGGAAAATTTTGGGCTAATATCCCCTTATCAGTGAGTGCATTCCATGTGTGTTCTTTTGTGATTGGGTTACCTCACTCAGGATGATATTTTCTAGTTCCATCTATTTGACTACGAATTTCAAGAATTCAGTGTTTTTAATAGCTGAATAGTACTCCATTGTGTAAATGCACCGTATTCTCTGTATCCATTCTTCTATCGAAGGACATCTGGGTTCATTCCAGGTACTGGTTATTATAACTAAGACTGCTATGAACATAAGGAAGCAGGTGCCCTTGTTATATACTGGAGCATCTTTTGGGTATATGCCCTGGAGTGGTTAAGCTGGATCCTCAGGTATTACTATGTGCAGTTTTCTGAGGAACTACCAGACTGATTTCTAGAGTGGTTCTATCAGCTTACAATGCCACCAACAATGGAGGAGTGTTCCTCTTTCTCCACATCCTTGATAGCATCTGTTATCACCTGAGTTTTTGATCTTAGCCATTTTGACTGATGTGAGGTGGAATCTCAGGGTTGTTTTGATATGAATTTGCCTGATGCCTAAAGATGTTGAACATTTTTTAGGTGCATTTCCATCCTTTGAGTTTCCTCAGTTGAGAATTCTTTGTTGAGCTATGTATCCCATTTTTAATAGGGTTATATTATTGTCTGGAATCTAACTTCTTCAGTTCTTTTTATATATTAGGTATCAGCCCTCTATGAGATGTAGGATTGGTAAAGATCTTTTTCCAATCTGTTGGTTGCCATTTTGTCCTATTGGCAATATCCTATGCCTTACAGAAGCTTTGCGGTTTTATGAGGTCTCACTTGTCAATTCTCTATCTTAGAGAAAGAGTCATTGGTTTTCTCTTCTGGATCTTTTCTGCTGTGTCCATGTAATCAAGGCTCTTCTCCACTTACTCTTCTATTAGTTTCAGTGTATCTGGTTTATGTGGAGGTCCTTGATCCACTTGGATTTGAGCTTTGTAAAAGGAGATAAGAATGGGTCAATTTGAATTCTTCTACATATTGACTTCCAGTTGAACCAGCACCATTTGTTGAAAGTGCTATGTTTTTTCCACTGGATGGTTTTAGCACCTTTGTCAAAGATCAAATGACCATATAGATATGGGGGTTCATTTATGCATCTTAAATTCTATGCCATTGATCTTACCTATTTGTACGAATATCATGCACTTTTTATCACTATTGCTCTGTACTACAGCTTGTGGTCAGGGACAGTGATTCTCCCTGAAGATCTTTTATTGTTGAGAATAGTTTTTACTATCCTGGGTCTTTTGATATTCCAAATGAATTTGCAAATTGCTCTTGCTATCTCTATGAAGGATTGAGTTGCAATTTTGATGGGGATTGGATTGAATCTGTTGATTGCTTTTTACAAGATGGCCATTTTTACTATATTGTTGCTGCCAATACTTGAACATAGGAGATATTTCCATGTTTTGGATTCTTTTTCGATTTCTTTCTCCAGAGACTTGAAATTCTTGTCATATAGATCTTTTACTTGCTTGGTTAAATGCACACAAGGTATTTTATATTATTTCTGAAGGTTGTCATATCCCTAATTTCTTTCTCAGCCTGTTAGTCCTTTGAGTAAGGGAAGACTATTTATTCAAGCTAATTTTTTATCCAGCCACTTTTCTGAATGTTTTTTTTTAAAATCAGGTTTAAGAGTTCTCTGGTTGCAGCTTTGGGGTCATTTAACTATACTACCTTATCATCTGCATATAATAATATTTTTACTTCTTCCTTTCCAATTTGTATCCTTTTTGACCTCCTTTTGTTGTCTAACTGCTTTGGCTAGAGCATACAGTACTATACTGAATAGGTAGGAAGAGAGAGGGTAGCATTGTCTAGTCCCTGACTTTAGTGGGATTGCTGTAAGTTTTTCTCTATTTAGTTTGATGTTGGCCACTGGTTTGCAGTATATTGCTTTTACTATGTTTAGGTATGGGCCTTTAATTCCTAATCTTTCCAAGACTTTGACCCTGAAGTAGTGTTGACTTGTGTCAAATGCTTTCTCAGAATCTAGTGAGATGATCTTGTGGCTTTTTTCTTTGATATTGCTTCTATAGAGGATTTCACTGACCTCTTTCCATATTTTGAACCATCCCTGAATTCCATGGATAAAGCCTACTTGATTATGTTGGATGATTTTTTTTTTGAGATGTTCTTTGATTTGGTGTGTGGGAATTTTTTGTGGTATTTTTGTGTCGATATTAATAAGGGAGATTGGTCTGAAGTTCTCTTTCTTTGTTGGATCTTTCTGTGGTTTAGGTATGAACATAATTGTGGTTTTATAGAAGGGATTGCGTAGTGGTCCTTTTACTTTATGGAATAATTTGAAGAGAATTGGTATTAGGTCTTCTTGGAAGGTCTGATAAAATTCTTCACTAAATACATCTCGTCTTGGATTTTTTTTTTGATTGGGAGACTTTTAATAACTGCTTCTATATATTTAGGGGATATAGGATTGGTTAGGTGGTTTATTTGATCTTGATTTAACTTTGATACCTGATATCTGTCTAGAAAATTGTCCATTTCATCCAGATTTTCCAATTTTGTTGAGTATAGGCTTTTGGAATGATTTTTTGAATTTCCTCAGTTTCTGTTGTTATGTCTTCCTATTCAGTCCTAATTTTATTATCTTGGATACTGTCTCTGTGCCCTCTGGTTTGTGTCACTAAGGTTTTACATATCTTCTTGATTTTCTCAAAGAACCAGCTCCTGGTTCTGTTGATTCTTTGTATAATTCCTTTTCTTTCTACATGGTTGATTTCAGCTCTGAGTTTGATTATTTCCTGTTGTCAAAATTTCTTGGGTGTATTTGCTTCTCTTTGTTCTAGAGCTTACAGGTGTGCTGTCAAGCTTCTAGGGTATGCTCTCTCCAGGTTCTTTGTGTAGGCACTTAGAGCTATGAGTATTCCTCTTAGCCCTGCTTTCCTTGTGTCCCAAAAGTGAGGTAATGTTGTTTCTTCAATTTCATTAAATTCTAAAAGGTCTTAAATTTCATCCTTTATTTCTTCCTTGACTAAGTTATCATTGAGTAGAGAGTTTTTCAGTTTCCACATGTACGTCAGCTTTCTGTTGTTTTTATTATTATTGAAGACCAGCCTTAGTCTTTGGTGATCTGATGGGATACATGGGATTATGTCAATCTTCTTATATCTGTCTAGGCCTGTTGCTGAGAAGAATGTATATTCTTTTGTTTTGTGATGAAATGTTCTATAGTTATTTGTTAAATCCATTTGGTTCATAACTTCTCTTAGTTTCACTGTGTCTCTGTTTAATTCTGTTTCCACTATCTGTCCATTTATGAGAGTACAGTGTTTAAGTCTCCCACTATTATTGTGTGAGGTGCAATGTGTGCTTTGAGTTTTAGTAAAGTTGTTTTATGAATATCAGTGCCCTTACATTTGGAGCATAGATATTCAGAATTGAAAGTATATCTTGGTAGACTTTTCCTTTGACAAGAATGAACTGTCCTTCCTTATCTTTTTTGACAATGTTTGGTTGAAATTTGATTTTATTCAATATGAGGATGGTTACTATAGGGAGTTTTAAAGTGTAGAAATCTTTCCCCTGATAGAATATTCTCTAACAAATATATGTGAGTTTCTGAGGGCCACTTAAAAGATCACACTGAAAATCTAAGCATAATGAAATGTAAAAATTTTTACCTGTTGACAGTCATTGAATACTCTTTGGATTCTTCAATTTGCTGAGATTCTACTTTATGAAGAACGAGTTCATGGTAGGTGTGGGCCACAGCATACACAGCATTATACAAATTGTAACCTTCTTCACTCAGGGCCATGTCAAATTTGTGCAGTGCTAACCATTCCTCTGTGTTGTTGAATAGAAAATGATCCATCTTGCTATTGCTGTTCTTAGAGATTGAACAATTAAAATAATTCCACTTCTGCATAGTCTTAGAAATGATTATTCCATATTTGGAAGTGTTTATTATTTGTACAAAATTGCTAAATTTAGCGATATCATTGTTGTGGTGTGCAAAAGTGACAGTCCCATGGAAGAAATCAAGACTGAAATCTTTTTTATTTGTGTTGACATCCCATTGTGAGGTTGTGATCCAGATTCTCTGAACACCTAAATATGCCCATCTTCTAAAGCAGACTTCTAGGGTAGAGTTCATTTCACCATAAATGATAACAACCTTAGCTGATGATGGCATAATTTGTTTATCATATATCTTAGCCCTTGTCGTGTATATCTGCATGCTTTCTGGGATCATATTCACAAATGCTAAGCAGATTCCATGCCTTTGCATTTCTTCTCTCAAGTCTGAGAGAAACTGAATGCCCTGGTCATCATCTGAGATGACAAGTCCTATCCAAGTCCATCTAAAATGAATCATCAAGGATGCCATAGCATGAGACAAATGTGTGTCCTTGGTTGCTACCTGATAGACATAGGGAAACTGGTCATGGTCACTCAAGTTAGGATTAAATGGTCCAAAGAAAACCTAGATGACATAGAAAGATGATGAAACATCCTGTAAGGAATATGAATGTTAGAAAGTTTGGATGTATATACAAGTAACATTACTCACATTTCAGAACTCCTATTGAGGATAGTAAGATTACACTATAAATATCACATATTATTCCTATTAGATTCTAGACTATTCCTGAGAAATCACCATGTTATAAAAACATACTTAACTGTTTTCTCAATGCATCAAAAATCTGATTATTGAATCCTTTATAATAAATGGATAACATATAAAAAAGAATACACACACAAACCTATGCCAAGCAAGTTTTCTCCCTAGGCACCTATGAATAGATTAAAAAGATGTTAATTCATCCAGTGTCACACATTCTCACCTTTGGCATCCTAGAATCAATTGCCATTTTTAAGGATGTTGTCCATAATGGTCCTATAAGTTCTACAGGACAGCTTTCTTGTATTACACATTCATAATTAATTAAATGCCAAGAATTATTTTGTGATAAGTAGTTTGTTTCCAGAATTTCAAATGTAACATCACACATGCCACTACTGTGTGAGAATGTCAAAGACATGTTCGGTAAAAGATAAGGATTCCTGTTGATCTCATCAGTAGCAAAAATCATTACCAGAAAAAACTCGGATCTTCTTTCTGGTATTCTAAAAGAAGATAGAGGGATGATTGCAGAGAGTGCTAGAAACATGAAATTTTCTCTCCAATTGCAGTAAACTTCACACTAGGAGTCATGTAAATGCTAACTTTTCTGAAATAAGCTTAAGAAATTAGTGATATTTAGAGATGAATAAACCTTAAGAGTTCCCCCAAATCCATCACTCTTATATGATAATTTTTATATTTGTGACAATGTGTAAAGAGCTGTTTTATCTCTGAATGTCATACATGAACTAGATTACAGTTCTATAAACTAAGGTTCCTACATAATACTTTTCAAGTTCTAATTACACAGAACTAGGCATCTTTAAAATCTTGGGATCTCCAAGTGAACTTAATCTTTACTGCTTCTAGTTTCAATGTCTAAGATTAACACATGATCTTCTGAGCTCTTCCAAAGGCTTTGTGTCACTTCCCCAGCCATGCCTTCTGTAGCACTCTAGCCTCTGGTAGACTCCACTCCACTGCTGCTGCTGTTCTTAGTACACATTCCATGATACTGGCATCATCAATACTATGGTGACATCTGATGCAACTAGGCTTCACCAACAGCCTCTCATAGGCTCTCTTCATGGTGACAAAGCTCACCTTCTTTACATGAGTCCTTTAATAATATAAATTGGCACCATCAAAAACCAGTTCTCCTACTACAGCAAGCCCTGGATGTCCTAACTCACCTGTAGAGCAAGATTATTACCTAAAATTCCATGTCATGAAGATGATAATGCCTTAAATGAAGGCATTTAAGGATGATATAAATAACACTCAAAGAAATACAGGAAAACACAGGCAGACAGGTAGAAGCTTGCTTTCCCCTTGAATGAACTTCCTGATTTTTTAGTTAAAAGGCTGAACCACAACAGAGTTTTTAAATTACCCATTGGAGTCAAGTAGTGAACTGTTCATTGAAGCAACGGGAAAAGGATTTACATGTGAAGCATGGCTTCTGCCTTCAGACCAGATCATGAGGAACAGGTTATTGTGTACACTGCACAGTGAAATAGGACAGGAAGTAGCTACATCACAGGTTAAAGTTTTAGAGGGTCAGCTGTCGGGGAGCACTATAATGAAGAGTTGATACAAGCAGATTGAATGATTTTGTAATTTCCCAGCATGTATTAATTCATGTATGTGAAGAAAAACAGACCAGATTGTGGGGGTGTACAATTTGGGTATGTTAACTTGAGCCAGTGGATATTGAATTACCAATTAGGACACTATCCTGTGGAGATATGTGGAATGCTCACTGATACAGTTAAGTCAGCTCAGAAATTTGAGACACAAACCATTGGCTGTGCTGTCTGTCAGCAGTAACATTGCACATAGGGACAAGGTCTTATTAATCCCATTCTCCCTACTAGGGAACACCTGCTCTTTTTCAAAGTTAGTATACCTATGTATTTTTTCAAATATATTTATCCTTTTAAGAAGACAATTGTTGGAGTTGCTTTTTGAATTTTATTTTCTTTATGTATCACTGCTCTAATCTCTTGTTTGTTTCTATTCTCCAAAGTTTTCTCATCATTAAGAATTTCATTCCTAGACGGGCAGTGGTGGCGCACGCCTTTAATCCCAGCACTTGGGAGGCAGAGACAGGCGGATGTCTGAGTTCGAGGCCAGCCTGGTCTACAGAGTGAGTTCCAGGACAGCCAGGGCTATACAGAGAAACCCTGTCTCAGAAAACCAAAAAAAAAAAAAAAAGAATTTCATTCCTTTTGCTCAGAGGCTTTGATATTTGTTTCTGTTTAGAGCAGTGTCTTCTATAGCTGAGACTTTGTTCCTTATATGTAGTCAAGGCTTGATTTGAAGACCTAATCCTGCGTCTGCTGCACTATGCCTTCAAGTCAGTCATACATGTCCTTTCAGGCTGGGCCCTACTGCTCAGTGTGAAGTAAAAGACACTAGTGAATGAGTGTCCTCTAACCTCCATGGCTTTTTTTTTTTTTGTGGGAATTACAAATAAAGAGGGACCTGTGTAACA
>NW_021627064.1:0-25890 GCF_004785775.1 Grammomys surdaster
CCAGTATGAGTTCTTTTATGATACTGGAGATTAGTGGGTCTTGTAAAGGCTTTACCACATTGATTACATTCATAAGGTTTCTCTCCAGTATGTGTTCTTTTATGAAATTTGAGAGTACTGGATGTTGCAAAGTCTTTATCACAATGATTACATTCATAAGGGTTCTCTCCCTTATGTGTTCTTTTATGATATTGGAGATGACTGGGTCTTCCAAAGGCTTTACCACACTGATTGCATTCATATGGTTTCTTCCCACTATGACTTCTTACATGCCTGCAATGATAATTCGCACAAGTGAAATCTTTACCACTTTCATTACCCTGATCAATCATTTAATCAATAGAAATTAATTTTACAGTTTGGTTTAATAATTAAGAAGAACCATATCTTAAGGTTTTATCACTTCATATATTCATAGTGTTCTCCCCAACTCTGGCTTGATGCCTCTTTGAAATCACCTGTGATGACAAGAATCTTTAATACATGTCTCACAGGTATAACATTGTTTTTCTCTATGATTTTTCTATATGATATATTCCATGTATCTGAAGAAAAATGCAAAAAAGGAGACCTTTGTAACACTGATTATATTCATAAATTTTCTGTAGTGTGAATCACACCACATTAGTGCTGTGAATCAGGAAAAACAGAAAAATTTACACTTTTCTAGTACCCATTGGGATATTTTCCAGTGTGACTTTGGGGATGTTCCCAGTAAATTCAGAAAACCAATTAATTGCAGACTTCTACAATATTCAGAAAATCTTTCAAAGGCAGAATGCTACATATCTTCTTACTGTTCTGGAATAAAGATAGGGATGTTGCTCCTTTAAATATTCCTATGCTCACATAGAATTTTTTTTTTATTCTGACACTTGATATACACATAAAAAGAAGAAATGAAAGCTTTCCGCATTGATTTAACACCATTTGAGTTTTTGTTTCTTCTAGACATACTGTATGTGGATTGAGGTTTCTCCACGGCAACATTCTTGACTCTCATAAACTGACCTCTCAGTAAATTTAGCAATGTCACTACAAAAATATGAGTATCACTGAATTTACCAGGGACTATGTACTTACTGCATGGCTTTGCATATATGTTTATCACTATTCAATGTGCAACATCTAAATATTATGAGACTGATCAGATTGGTAGTTCCACAGCATAGCTCTGATTGAGTTACAAATCAAATAAAGGCATCTCTTAAGGAATTGTTTCTATGCCTCCATCCTTAGTGGAATGCCTTGCAAACACAAATCAGATAATTGACATTAAGGCCCATGGCTTTGTGAGAATATTTGAATCATAGCTATACTTAAGGGACTGATATTTGACATACTTCTTTACTTTACACTTTCCAGGACATATTAAAACTGCCTCAGAGGCACATATGTTTCAGTTTGCACATTAACATTACCTTTTGTACATTCTAGAATTTTGAAATTCTGTTCCAATATGGTGGTCTTCCCAATTGTACCCTAAAACACAGTATGAGAAAATGAATGATATAGTATTGGAAATTAGGCAAAAGTCAACTTACTATGGCTTTTCACATCACTGACTCTGATTTATTCTACTCAATCTTCCATGTTCCCAATTCAAGTAACAGAGTATCATCAAGAGTCAAGAAATATTTATCCTCTTATTTTGGAAAACAAAAGAAAATTCACAGTCTTACCTATATCAGTGAGGTTCCAGTAGGTCTCCAGCATCACATCTTTGTAGAGATTCTTCTGGGAAGGATCCAGCAAATCCCACTCTTCTTTAGTGAAGTTGATATGCACGTCATCAAAATTCAATGCATCCTAAAATACGTGTACAACACAAATCATGATACTGACATCACTAAATGAAGGTATGCTTCCTAGACAATATAGTCATATATTTCTAGTGTTACCATCATTTATTACTTTGACACAGAAGTTATAATCTAATCTCTATGTCATTTTAAAAGGAAATTGTGTTATGAGTATTGCATGTGTTACTTCTGAACCCACTGAATAGGATATAGCTTTACAAGTGAAATGCCAATTGAGAGGGAGATGGAGAGGGAAACAGACAAACAGCACTGAGCACACATTAAACAAATTGTATAAACAATTAGTAACTACATAAATGCTGGACAAACTCGGTGGTTTTGGTCATGTCTTTAATCTCAGAGGCACAGGGAGCTGTATGTCCTTGAGCTTGATGCCATCATGGTCAATGCAACAAGTTCCAGGACAGCAAAAGTTACATATTAAGTCACTCATGCCCAAGTAAAAATCAACCAAGGAAACTGAAATGATAGAGAGAACTCATAGTTCTTTACTGAAGTTCCTACAAAGAATTAAACATTCAAAGCAGTTCTGCATTCATCTTACAGAAACGTAAAGTGTACCAGTTTAAAATGATACATTAATAAAATTTTACTAAAACAGAATGCATGTTTAAACAGATACAAATGGATTGATAAAATATTAGTAATCTAAATGTTGATCATAAATAAGCAACATAGGGCAGGAGAATGAGATAACTCAGAAGTGGAAAGTTCTGGCTGGTCTTCCTCAAAATGGTTGTCAATTTCAAACATCTACATGGGGACCAACAATTACCCATAACACGAAGATCAAGAGTTCTGAGGCCACATTCCGGCAAAACTAAAGATGAGGCACATATGATAATCATATTCAGCCACAGATGTAAAATACTCCTATTTGGCCAAAATTTTCAGAAGAAACACAGGAGCAAAGCAGAACATCATACACCTGAAATCCAGTGATTCTGAAACCTCAGGCAGAATTGATATCATGAGCATATGCCATCTTTAGAAATAGAATATTATCTTTATATTGGGACAAATTTCAAAATTTAAGATGTGGATAAAGAGCAGCACAGAAGCCTGCACTTATTTTACAATAATATGTCAGGTGGCTTGTGTGGTTTCTATATCTACTATCAAGACATGAAGGGCTTCATAGAGAAATTTTGTCTTGGAAAAAATAAAAGCAATAAAGTTTAACATATAAAACCAATAGTCTTGCAAAATATATTAACATTGAAGAGCAAATATTTATAGAGTGTCTTATGTGATTTCGGGACAGGGACTAATGGTGAATGTATTGCATCATGAGAACAAACTGAAGGATCAAATTCAACGACAATACAGTTGACACACAGAACAAAATTTGTCTTATCTAAAAGAAATGCAGGGGTATGGCTATAGCAGAGATTGAGGGAATGGCCAGTGAAAACTTGCCCAACTTCATGAAGCTCATCAAAAAGAAAAGCAAAGTGTGGGTGCTTTGGCCCTTCTTAGAAGGAGTAACAAAATACTCATGGGGCACATGTGGAGACAATGAGTGGGACAGAAACTGAAGGAAGGGCCGTAGAGACTGTTCTACATGGGTCTCCCTTGGGTAGTTAGGAAAGGTAGATGCTGATGTGGATGCCAGGAAGTGCATGCTGACAGGAACCTGATATATCTGTCTCCTTAGAGGTCTGCCCGAGTCTGAAATATAGATATGTGGATGCTCACAGCTAATCACTGAACTGATCAAGCAATTCCCAAAGGAGGAGTGAGAGAGAAGACTGCAGGAGCTGAAAGGATTTGCAGCCCTATGAGGAGACCAACAATACCAACCAACCAGAGGCCCCAGAGTCTAAACCACCAGCCTGGGAGCACAAAGGGAGGAACCAATGGCCCCAGTTTTATGCATAGGGGAGGATGACATTGTCAGTCATAGTTGGGTGAGGAAGTCCTTGGTCCAGTGAAGGGTGGACACCCCAGTGTGGGGAAATAGGTGGGTGGGGAGGTGGGAGTGGGAGGGTGGCTCAGAGCATAACCTCATAGAAGCAGGAGGAGTGGGGATTGGATAGGTGGTTCCTGGGTGGGTGGGGGAATGGGGAAAGGGGATTACATCTGAAATGTAAGTAAAATATCTAATAAAATCACACATACCCATGTGTACACACATGGGTATGTATGCACAAGCACATACACACACACACACACACACACACACACAAACTTGTGACTCTGTAGAGTACTCTGAGGACCTAATCACAAATTAAAAACAAAAGATCATACGAATAAAAAAAGATATGTCCAAGTTACAGAGACCCCAAAGACCTACAAGAGACTATTAAAATGCAAACACACAAAAGTCATAATAAAGACTCTCACCAGTATACCTAGCATCAGGTCCAACAGAGAGATCAAGTCTAGGGGAGTTGTGTATTTTAATTGTAGTCACACCAACATTGTGGCATTAACATACAGGTCAGCCACATAATATTTTAGAAACTGTATGCCTGGCATAATTTGCAGGAAACAAACAAGGGGCAAAATCATCTGACAACCATGATGGGTAGGGTAATTTTATTTTTCTCTGTAAGGTGTGTTAGTTATTTATATGTACTTTAATCTTGCCAATGTACCTTCACTGGCTGTTGATAAGGGGGGGTTGTCATAGCATGTTTCTCAACTGAATATTGTGAACTCTCAAAAACAGAACTGATTTGGGCTTTACAAACACATCTTTGCATCTAAGCCCCTTAGTATTCCACTGTTCAATCACAAGCCATGCCTGAAAATATGCAAGTTTGGCTTTCCATAGATCTACCACACTATTTGTGATCCCAGATGCAATTTTCACAGTTGCCTCTGCCACTGTACTAAACACCAGAGGCAACTTAACCTTGCTCCTCACTATGTCTCTTTGTGGATTGCTAAGATCATCTCTTCCTGCCTGTCTCTTCCCCATGCTCCCAACATGAGCAAGCATTCCCTCTTGAACATACCCACCAAACAGATCAGGAGAAGAGGCAAATCAATCTCTGAAAATCCAAAAGTCGAATAGTAACCCAGGAACAAAATGTCCAAACAAACAAGAAAAACCCAGAAACCAGTACCTAGACCAATCATCACCTCAAACCCAGATACCTAGATACCAGCATAGGAATACAATAAATAACAGCAAGGAAAATATGTCATCAAGAAATACAAGCTATCCTATCACAGCAGGTCATTAGAAATCAAAACTTGTAACAGATATTTTGCAAAAGAGGTTGTTTGGGAGAAGTGAGAGGAGTGAGAACCTGGGGAAGGGATAGAAGTACACAAGAGGACCTACAGACAGACAGACAGACAGACAGACAGACAGACAGGGAGCAGAGAGAGAGCCATGAGGGTATAAACAGAGAATAGAGAAGGGTCATGTGCAGAGAACAGACAGGAAACAAACGTGCAGACCTGATGTATTTGGTGGTCCGCGTATATAAAGCACACCTGACAACAGCAGCAGGTGGGTGAGGCAGGGAATGACTTAAGCATTTGCTAAGTCCCTGAAGCCAGGCAACTGAAATTGTCTGTACACTGACAACTACAGAGGCAAGGTTCACTCACAGAACAGAAAGGGAAGATAAATAGAAAAATGGACATATTGGTCAAAAACAAAAATGTTGAGTGTAACAGTATCATGGAAATAAGCAACTAGGGACACTGCAACATATGCGAAAGAAAAAACTACAGATGATTGGAAGGCAAGAAGAGAATATCAGCTTAAAAGTCTATAAATTATTATCAACAAACTCATAATTGAAAAATTTTCTAAACTAAAGAAAAGATGCCTATTAAGGTGAAGAAACATTGAAAATACCAAATAGATTAGACAAAAAAGAGTCCCTTTGCTGCATAACAATCAAAACACTAAACATATAAAGAACTCTAAACAACTGCAACAAAAAAAATTGGCCAAAACAAAACAAAAACAAGTAACATGCAAAAGCAGAACTATTACATATATACCTGTCTTCTTAACGTATACTATAAAAGAAAAAATGGACACATGTGCTGCAGACTCAAAGAAACCACCTATGTTTCTCCAAGCAAACAAATGATCCAAATGTTTTGGGCCAATTCGGAATCAGCCATGATAGTGAAGTTATTCATAGGTCACTGCCTGATTTGGTAAGTGAGGAGCAGCACAAGGGACCACATGGGTGGTCACACGTGGCTGATGGTTTCCCTCCAGCCCTAGAAAGGATCTGCCAACCCAGCTCCCACTGCTCAACCACCTGCTCCTCCCCATTGTGGGCATTTTTTTCCTGTGCTCACCATGTCTCGATTTCAGAGCTTCCCTAGGGTCCTCTCACAGCACCCAACAGCACAGCTCAGAGCAGGAAGCAGAGAATCACCCAAGCCTGCACAGTTGCAGCAAACTTGCAGAGAGCAACAGGAAGATCCCACCTCTTTGTCTGACTGGCAGGTCCACCTGGATGCCTGATTGGCCAGTGAATTTTCCTCAAGGTTAAAGTGTGCTTCCTGTCCAGGGTCAGTCCTTTCCAGATCTCCTGAGTGGTTTGCACCTCATTAGCATTTGTGCCTCTGCTCCAAGAGAAATTTCACCTCACCCAGCCCTGGGGGAGAACTCACCATTCCATCTCAGGCTATTCAGATACTTGTTCCAACCCCCCTCTGTGAGCATTGATCCTGCACTTACCAGGACCTGACTTCAAACCTTGCCTGAGCTTTCCTCACAGCCATGAATAGCTTTCATAGGTGCAGTGGAGGTATCAGTCTGACCCAGAAATGGGAGAGTGCCCAGTCAATTAACATTCAAGAAGGATTTTAGGAAACAATAGTTTTGTTTTGTGCCTTCACGGTGGGCTCAGGGAAACTGCAACTCCCTTTCACCAGACAGTTGGTATGAAAGGACCCTGGTAGAAAAGCCAGAAACATAAGGGAAACACTGTTGAGCACTATTGTGAACCAGCACATCTTCATCAGTGATGAAGCAGAGAAAAACCATACTTGTATTAGTACAGGTTCTCTAGATAAACATATCTCAAACCATAGAGAGAATGAATCTCTCTCTATATATAGAAAGGATATTTAATAGACTGTCCCAATAAAGGCTGTCAGCCGAGGGAAAAAGCAAAGGCTGGTCGATTTCATGTTACAGGAAATTAGAGCTGATCTTCAGTATATACTACAATTTTGAAGAAATAAGTACTTACTAATATCATGAGTAGAAGTTATAATAGTCCTAACAGTCTGACTTTTGTGGATGTTTCCCAACTCACAAAAGAAAATCCTTCCATGACATCTTCAATGACTCTCTTATTTTCAGAAAACTTGTCTTCACTTTAGTTTTATTTTGGCCCCTTAGAGGACTCTTCTCTGAGGCACCATAAATGCTGCTCTTTTTTACCACTGCTTCGGTCAGTATGAAATGTAGGATAATCCATTTTACAAACACCAAAGAATACAGATATCCTCTCAAGGCTGACTAGTGTTCCAGACCACTCCTATTCATCTTGCCACTGCACCAAGAGTGTTGGATTCACGGAGCATTTGTGAGAAATCTAAGAATGGGAAAGATGCTGGCAGTAGTGGCACACACCACCTTTAATCCCAGCACTTGGGAGGCAGAGGCAGGCAGATTTCTGAGTTCAAAACCAGCCTGGTCTACAAAGTGAGCTCCAGGACAGCCAGGGCTCCACAGAGAAATCCTGTCTCAAAAAACTAATAAACAAAAAAAAAAAAGAAAGAAAGAAAGAAAGAAAAAAGAAAAAAAAGAATGGGAAAGACTAAATACAGGAATGTAAGACACATTGTCATACAACCATTTCTTCAAATGAGGTAAGGAAGGTAGTTCAGGTACTTGTGGTAGCCATGCAAACCAGAGGATCTGAATTCCATTAAAAGGATCCTTGAAGAAACCCTAAGATGCTGATTGGAACTAGCATTCTGTGTGAGTTATGTGATTCTATACAGATTCATTGAGCATGCTCAGGAATGAGAGACACCATTAAGCAAATCATCCTCTATGGATTTGCTGTATCTTTCCCTTTGACATAACTTGATCGCTCACACCATGTAAACAAGACTATAAAAGTTTCCAACACAGTCATCTTCAAGTACATACACAAAGACACAGAGAGAGAGAAAGAGAGAGATTTATAAAGAGAGACAGAGAGAGAGAGAGAGAGAGAGAGAGAGAGAGACTAAAGACATACAACACAGACACACACAAAACAGAAACAAACGCAAATAAAAGTTCCTGCCACATCAAGAACTTTTTCATCAGTCAAGTGCTTTACCTACTTTCTACTGAAACTGGTATGAGATGTGCTCTAAAACACAATTTCAAAAGACACCCTCTCTTTTTGTGTAGCTTGCAGAGTTTACAGAGTAGGGGAAATTTGATTTAAATCAACATAGGTATAAAAAGTTATGTTAAAACCACAAAGTTTAGGATATTTGAAATCCACTTTCATTATACAATATTCACAGTGAGTTCAGACCGAAAAGAAAGAAGAAAGGAGTACCAGAGAATATGAAGGACATCCATTACTAGGGAAGTCCCAGGAAAACTATTGAGAAGCCATCTGACAAATGTTACTATTTGATGCTAGAAAAGGCCTATGTGCTGTTCTCACTATATGTATTTAGTTATAAACTGTGATGCAAGATGATCTCAAACTAATTGTGTCCTGCCTGAAGATATTCTTCAATGTTTTTCTTTCTGCGCCAACTCCTGGGTGCTGGGATTATATACATGGGCACTGAGTCTACTTGTACAGTACTTGTGAATCAGATCAGGTCTTTGCTCACATTAAACAAAAACTCTACAAATGATCATTCCTGTCAATATCTTTTTAAATTAAATAAGAATGCAAGAGAAAAATATCCTATAAAGAGTAGTACACATGACAAAATCTACACTGGAAAGGTGAATAAAATAAACACTTATATAGAACATAACAATTAAAATTCTAACATTTATTGACTAAGAAAAACTAATAACATGTGAGTGTTTGGCCTGCTGAATGTTTTTGTACCACACACATACAATTCCCACAGAGACGAGAAGCAGGCATCAGATTCCACCAGAATTTGAGTTAATCAGGTTTGTAGCTGTTATGTGAGTTCTGTGAGACTGCAACAAATTTTGTTAATGGAGAACACATCTCTACTGCCCACACTACACTTGACTTTTGTCTTTCCAACCAAGTGTGCTGGATCACTCCCAATCAAAGAGTGAAAATTTGGAAACTTACAGTCACAGTACATGAGGTAGATATTCTAATTGTCTTAAGTGGCCACAAATTCATACAAGGCTCCAGTGAGTTCAGGAACCAGCCACAGGATCACTGATTGTCAGTTAGAAACAGATTTGTCACCTCACATCTAGGATAATAATGCAGATTAGGCCCAGCAGATGACATATACAATTGAGAAAACCCTCCTTATTGTGAATGTGGGTAAGAGAAAGGTGAACATCTGAGACAGCAACGTTGGGAGGAACCTTACTAGTAGGAGGAGTGGATAGAGCCTGCCTCAGGGTTAACATGCATCAGCTTGAATGTGTCTAGCATCTACAAGATTAAGAAGGTTAGTTAATGCTGGTCTTTTACTCTTGGCGATCTCATAGCATACTGAAGAAGAGTTTCTTCCAGTGCTTTGTTCTTGTGAAGATCCCTAGAAAAAATCTCATTACTGAAAGTGACAGTGAATGAGAGAGTCAATGTGTGGGACAAGAAACCTTGTGCAACTCCAGCTTGGTTATGGAAAAACAGGATAAAAAGAATCTATGGTCACCTGATCTTCATGTGAGTGAGGGTGCAAGTTCTTGCCCTATAGAACCTAAGACATCTGGTTTTCCATTTCTCACTTAATCTGGAATCTCTATCTGATGTCCTCATATAAATATATCATGTCAGGAGCCATAACAGGACAAGCTGAATACTAGCAGGTGATCTTCCTTAGATGGTGTGCTTCAGATTATTATATAATCTGCTACAGATTCTCTCTTATTAGGCAAGGCCCAAAGAGAATTAATTTTAGGAAAGATTCCTGCTATTAATATGCTTTTCTTGTTATTATTAAACATAGATAACAATCTCTAAGCAATAGTTCGCCAATTTGGAACAGATCTCTACAAATCTATGAAGATGTACTGTCCTGTAGTGATGCTATATAGACAAGTAGATGACTTCTTACGTCTTAACGATGATCCCATAAGAATTCTTAAAATTATATCTGTGATTATGAAGCTCTTAGATAGTGGGACTCTTATTATGTCCTTTTCTGATAGTCAAAACTGCAATGAGAACTCTGCCAGTCCTCCAAGTGTCATCAGTTAATTGCCCTTAGATAGTAACCAGACTCTCTCCTGCTCAGAGCACATTCCAATAAGGTTGTAAAACAATTAACCAAAGGTCACTAAAAGGGAACTCACAATGTATTGTAGGTCTAGGACAGAAGAGAAAATATTGCCTTGGTTTATCTATACAAAACTTCACTAATTTCTTAGTTATAGTTTTAAACCTTCAGTAAACCTGTGGAGCTAGACAGGTGATGAGTGTTTAGCCAGATAATTTCTCTTAATGGATATGCATGTAAACATTCTCTGTTGTAAACTTCTATTTCAAATTATGATTTGAATTTTGGTCTGAACTTGTGATGAACTTTGTAACATGTGATCATGTACTCTGAAAGATGTATAAGTACTGAAGAAAAAGACAAAGTAGTAGAGTAGTAATAGATGTAGAGGTTCCTTAGGAGCCGTTCATCCCTTCCTTTCCTTTTCCCCTGCTTAGAATTTTTCCACTTAGAATTTTTCCTTTGTTAGAATGTTTTCCTTTTCCCCACTTAGGACTTTTCTACTTTTCCCCTTAGAAAACTTTCATAGGAAACTTTTTACACTTAGTAATAAACTCTATAATAACTTCTCTAAGTGCTTTTTCTTCCTGGGACCTCAGACTAGCAGGCATAAGTCAGGGCCCAGCAGTTCTGGCTGAAATAGAACAAAGGCCACTTTGCCTAATCCCCTGCTGTTAGGCTACAGGTGTTAATCACCTAAGCCTGCAATCTTTTACCCTCAGAAGAAGTTTTTAGGACTTTTGGAAGTTATCATCAGCATTTCAGTACAGGTCAGAGAGACAGAAAGCTCTGAGACACACAGACTTTAAAACCATCACCAGGGTCCTACCCTGTGCCCTGCCACTACCCTCTCCAGGCTGGAAGGCTCACTGCACAGATCTATTAACAAGAGAGACCAAGACTGAGCCACTGACATGGGAACATTCCCCAGGGTTACCTGCCAATGACTTGGTTGAAGGTTGACTATATTGGACTCCTGCCTCTCTAAAAGGATAATGCTTCATCCTTACTGGAGCAGATATATTTCTGTCTGTGGAGTTATATTTCCTTCACATAATGCTTATCCCAAAACCACAATATCACAGAATGGCTTCTATGCAATTGGAGAGTGCTTTACTCACCATCATGGTATTCAACACACTATTGCATCTGACCAAGAATCTTACTTCACAGTCAGGGAAGTATGACAGTGGGTCCACAAAGTGTGTTACACAATTTATATCTAGAGTGCAGGAGATCCTTTAGGGTATCTATCAGTTCTACACAGTTTTTCATTAAAGTATACTGGAAAATGCAACAGCCTAATCCAGACAGGGTGACAAAGGGCACAGATACACCAGAAATAAAAGTATGGGTCACTCTTCTAGGAAAAGGTTTACAACTTGCTGAGGGCTAGTAGAGGAGGATGAAGGAACTACAAAATGAGTACTAGAGGAAGGTAATTATAAATATCAGCTAAGGCCACATAACTAGCTGCATAAAACAGTATACTATCATGACTGAATTACTTTTATTTTCTTAATAATGCATTTATGTGGATATTTTTGTTTTGCATCATCAATTTCTTTGTCAGGCGAGGTAACACCAATATAGAGAACAGGAATGGTAATCATATTGAAGTTCAACAAAACAGAAAAACGTTCTTTGAAAGACACCACCACCTATTCTTAATTTATAATGTATTTGCAGTTGTCCATATATGAATTGAACATGTGCAGTTCTTGTTAATGATCAGAAAATTTTTGTGTGTTCATGCAATCATCAGTTCTTTTGTGTTTTGATGATACTATTTCCTTGAAGTTACCCAACATCTTGGCCCCTTATCTTCATTGACATGTTTTCTCACACAGATCTCTAAGTCTTGAGTGATATTGTTCATCTATAGAAACTGGTGGTAAGGAGATAGTCCTGAAGACAATCCTGATTTAATTCATCAGACAAAGACTGGTTCCCAACTGGAAGCCTTAACTCTGATGCCTTGAATTCAAGTTGCTTGAAAGTACACAACATGCTACCAGACAAAAAAGTAAAGGGAATTAATACAGAGTGTGACTCACACCATATAGACTCCTTCAGTTCTACATGTACACTTAAAAACAAGCAATGTACCCTCTTATAATATTTTCCCTCATCCAATGCTCATGGAAAAGGGAAGAAGATAGTGGGAAAGCCCTTGGGAGTCAAAACTTGAGGATCTTGCCTGTGAACATAAATCTTCTAGAAAGAGCATAGGTAGACCATGAAGTCACACCAATACTACCCCAACCATATGATCTCAAGAAGGAACACAACAGTGAGCATACCAAACTTCATGGAAGAAAGTTTCCAAATGTTTATCCTGAATAAGCATTTTCAGGAAAATGTAAATCAGAGAATGTAAGTGGTTGACATAGCCAAGAAAGGGACCAAAGGTTACTCACGTATTACCAAATAATGAGCAGTCAGAATATAAACCCATGTAATTAATTGAATAAGAGACCATGTGTATTTTAGGATTGCAGAAAGGGGTACAAAGAATATTTTAGAGAAAGAAAATGTAAAGAAAACAAACTATATTGTAAAAAAATTACAAAATAACAGTTAAGAATAAAACAACAAACAATACTTTGAATGAAAGATGACACTGAGTTCAACAACAATTGTTCAAAAACAATAATGTGTGTCTTTGTGTGTGTCTGTGTTTGTGTCTGTAATATTAAACTCAAATAAAATTTAGTTGCTCCTATTCTTACAAACTTTATAATGAGACCATTGATCTAGAGTGAATTACATGTTCACAGACTTCACTGACTTTTTTATGATAAAGGTATCGTGTATGATATTATTCTCACTATTGATATTTCTCACTAAATGAAAGGCATTCATTTCATAATAAAATGGTTTGTTTTCATGTAAATTACAAGAGCCTTATATTGCAGACACAATCTGAACCCCACGGTCCTTTTCATATACTGTACTTTTCTTAATATGTTATCTGATATTCTTAACATCTTTATAATACATTGTAAAGCTACTCAAAATCCTGCTCCTTGTGATGGCCATCAACAATATGCATTGCTGTAACTATGCTCCACACTCTACTAACATTTACCCTTATCTCTCCTTTTCAAATTGGTTCTTTTTATTGTATCAGTAATTTATAATATTCCAAATCCCTCATGAGGCAATTTACCATTTTGCTAATGTCTTAGTTTCTGTTGCTGTAACAAAACACCATGGTCAAAAGGAACATATGAGAAAAGTGTTGATTTCCTATGTACCTTGGTCACAGTTAAATGAAAGAAGCCAAGACAAGAACATGGATGCAGGGCCCAATTAGGATCCATGGTATAATGCTTACTGTTGCCATCATATCTATGTTGTCTACAGTGCTATTTCTTACAGTGCCCACAACAACTTGCCAGAGAACTGTAGAACTGTTCACAAACAGTAGGGTCACCTTCTATTAACCAATAATTAAGAACATGTCTTACACACATACACATGTCAAAATGATGGCAGCCATTCCCCAATTGAGATTCCCTGTTCTCAAAGTTTAGGTTTGTGATGTCATGAATGAACTCATTTTCCACCAAGCCTTAATCACTGGTATTTAATTAGGCAGTGTTATCCTGCTGTGTCAGTAAGATCTTAGTATATTAGTTAATTATTTTGTATGATTTAGTAGTACTTTTGTTATGACAAACTAGAAAGAGGTTGAGTGCCATCTAACACTTAAAACTATCAAAGTTTCAATAATGAAATTTAGCTTTGCACTTCTGAAGAAAATTTGAATCTGGTCTAACTAAAAGAACATAACATTTTGGGACAAATATACACCCTAGCAACCCTGCACTCAAAGCCAAGATGGAGAAGACCTCCACAACTACCATGGTCTTCCCTCTTTTGCTGTGGTAGACAGGGAGGAAGGTGATCCAGACACTGCAGAACATCAGCATGCTGAAAGTTAAGAACTTGGCTTCATTGAATCTGTCAGGAAGGTTCCTAGCCAGAAAAGCCACAGTGAAGCTCCCCAGAGCCAGTGAACCCAAGTATCCCAGGACAAAGTGGAAGGCAATGACAGAGCCTTTGTTGCAAATAATGATGGTCTTTCCATGTTCCGATTGTATATCTCTGTCAATAAAGGGAGGAGATGTTACCAGCCAGATTCCACAGAGAACAAGTTGGATTAGGATACAAATCGGGATGACCAACTTAGGTACTGCTGTTATCATAATCCCTCTCATCCTTCTCCCTGGGGTAGTGAGCTTGAAAGCCATGACCACAGTTATAGTTTTGGCCAACACTGTAGAAACAGCCCCTGTGAAAAATATTCCAAATATGGTATGCTGCAGGAGGCAGGTGACCTGGTTGTGATGTCCAATGAAGAGCAATGAGCAGAGAAAGCACAAGATGAGAAAAATGAGGAGGATGTAGCTGAGATTGCAGTTATTAGGCTTCACAATGGGAGTATCCTTGTACTTCACAAAAGTGAAGAGTACTAGAACTGTGAAGCCAGAGAAGCACAGGGCCATGCAGCCTAGAACCATCCCGAATTGATCTTCATAAGCCAGAAATGATATAGCTCTTTGCAGGCAGTGGGTTTGCTGTAGGTTGGCATACTTATCATCTGGACACCTTACACACTGCTCCATATCTGCTGGAGAAAAACAAACCTTCAGAAGATCTCATAGTTATGTACTTAATAACTGAGTACTTGGATTACTCAGAGGATACCCCAAAAATATTTTCTTGTTGAGCATTTATTTCTTTCCTTATTGCTGTAGGGACCAGTAACTTAAGGCTGCTCTGTATTATCCTATGCTTGGTGATGAAACAACATACCATCTTAGGGAATGGAAGAGAAAAATTACTTATTAAACACATAGCTGGTGGTAGAGAGAAAATTATGTGACCATTTTACTAATATCTTAGTTTCTATTGCTTTAACAAAACACCTAGTCAAAAGGAACATGTGAGAAAAGTGTTGATTTCTCTATATACCTTGGTCAGAGACAATTGAAAGACGTCAAGACAACAGCATGGATACAGGATCCAATTAGAGATGTCTAGAAGAAATTCAGGGATTTGGGATGGAGCAGAGACTGATGAAAAGGCCACCCAATAACAGGCCCATCTTGAGATGGATCCCATTGGCAAACACCATTCCCTGAGACTATTAATGGTACTCTGTTGTACTTGCAGTTGGGAGTATCGCATGGCTATCATCTTAGGGGCTCTACACAGCAACTTACTGAAACAGATGCAGACAGCAAGAGTCAAAGTTTGCATGGTGCTTTGGGACTATTATGGAAGAATAAGAGCAAGGATTTCAGTCCCTAAAGGGATAGGATCTCCACAGGAAGGTCAATGGAATCAACTAACTTGGACCTTTAGGGCTCTTGGAGACAGAACCTCCTACCAAACTACATACACAGGCTGGACATATGTCTCTCCGCACATATGTAGCAGATACTCAGCTCAGGCTTCATGTGGGCCTTGAACACCTGGAGCAGGGGGCTATCCCAAAAGCTGATGTCTGTATGTAAGATATGTATATCTATCTGGGATGTCTTATCTGAACTCAGTGGGAGCAGAAGCACCTAGTCTCAAACAGATTTGAAGTGCCAATGTGAGGGGAATAATATAAAAATTAAATGGTTACAAATGATTCTCCCCCTAAAAGTTTTCTGCAAAATATAAAATCAGAACCATCATGTTGTGAAAACAATGAGTTTGTAGAAGATATTGCAGGTTATTGGCAGGGTCCCAAAATGTTGATATCATTGAAAAGATTAAATTCTGAAACACACAGATTTTAGGTCTTTCATTTCTATCTAGGCCATTTTATATTTCTACTTTGGAAAGAGAAGATACTGGAATTCAGCAATTTTTTTTCTGCATGGAAGCATGTACCTGTCTCATTGGAAACTTCGTTTTCTGGGCAATGGGCACAATCAAAGCAGCAGTCTGCTCTTTGTTTCTGATAAATTTTCCTGAATCCAGTAGTGCATGTCTCACTACACATGGAGGTGGGAACCTGAGGATATATATAATAATTTACGTATTCATCATATATATATATTTACATGCATTTGTAACAAAATTTTTTGGTTTATATGTAGCTACATAATTTTGATATATATTTATCTATATATTTAAAAGATATTACTATATTTATTCCTCTGATAAATCACGTATAAGTTATAAATTTCAGGCACTTTATAATTTTGTGTAAGCCTCCAATGCCCTAAATGTAACACAATATTTACTACATCATGTAATATTAAATGTGTAACAATCATGTTGTACTGATTTTAAAGTTTTCCTTCCTAAAGTGATTAAATGGAAACACAACATTTATGTGGCATCAATTTCTCTCAAATGATTTATATATAAAATAACAAGGATACTGAGTTATGTGAGCAGATAAGGTAGTGTAGATGAAGAAAAAGTTCTTTGATGAATAGGAATAAATGATGTCATAAGACTTTCACAGAATTAAAGATTTTCTAAGTTTAAGACAAAGCCAGGAATGTCGAATTAATGAGTATTTGTTCTAGTATATTAGACTATAATGATGTTCAAAGAATATCACAGAATTTTATGGTTTATGTGTAGTTACAAATTTTTTATTATAAATATACACATATTTTAAATTTCATAAATGTGTTTCTATATTGTGGGGTGAATAGACTTGTAGGTAGATTTGAGCATGAAATCCAGATACCTTAACCCCTATGAACCAGATTCACAGGAAGTTGTGAGTTAACAAATTTTCATGCTGGTAACTGAGCATGGGCCATGTGCAAGGAAATTCTACTCAGCTATTAAAAAGAATGACATCATAAATTTTGCAAGCAAATGGATGGAACTAGAAAATATCATCCCGAGTAAGGCAACCCAGAACTAAAATGACATATATGGCAGTGTTAAGTAGATTTTAGCCAAAACTTCACAATACCCATCATTCAACTGAAAGAGCATGTGAAGCAAAGCAAGAAGGAAGGCCCAAGTGTGGAAGCTTCAATCCCATTTAGAAAAGGGAACGAAATAATCATAGAAGGCAGAGGGAGAGAGGAACCTGGGTGGGATAGGGAAGGGGGAGAAAAAAGGGTGTCTCAGCTTTGGTGTCTCATATTTTAAAATTTAGATATATTCAAACAATGAAATCTGAGGTACCACACCAATGTTCCTCCTGTGGCCCACTCAAAGTCTTCAGATATGTGAAGTTGTTGACTCTGTGGCAAACAAGGAAAATAGCTTCCTATTTTTACTTTTATTCCAAGGCCTTGTGGAAAATTCCAAATGTTGAAAATGTCATACTCTGCACACTGATTTTCCCTGTGATTCATGTTCACAAGTTCTCCAACAGGGTTAGTAAATACCCTGGTCTTTAGCAAGGAAGCTACCTAAAGGAGATACATCATTAGATGATTATATACTTATATCAAATAAGGCAATACAAAATTGAGAATTGTCTCTAATTTTCAATGGCTTCCAGGAAAGACACATATATTAAAGTTATCCTATGTAGTAAAGTAGAGCATGCCTCATGGGTAATTAAAAATGCTTACCAAATAAAGAGTAACATAGTGTGTGTATGTGTGTGTGTGTCTGTGTATGTGTGTATGTACGAACACATTTGGAAAAATAATTTTTAAAAATGAAGCCATGTATGTGAGAATGAGTGGGCAGTCTGAATATCTGGAAGTTGTGGAAACAAAGAGTGGTAGTGAGTCATTCACGTACATACAGTTTGCATATATTAAATAAACATAAGCTTAAGAAAATGTGTTATCTTTATCATTTATGTTTTTTTAAAGTTAGTTTAAATGTCAAACTATTAATCACAGCAAATGTACCAATTCCTTAGGAAATTATTCTAATCAAGTCATCACATAAGGCTTTATGATAAAGCTCTTTGCTCCTAACTTATTTTTTGTTTTATTTTTTATTATTGGATATTCTATTTATTTACATTTTAGATATTATCCACTTTTTCCATTCCCCCTGACACCCCTTATTCCATCCTCCCTCCTGACACTTCTATGAGGATGTGGTCCTACCCATCCACCAACCTGCTCCCCAACCTCGAATTCCCTCACACTAGGGCATCCAGCCTTCATGGGACCAAGGACTTCCTCTTCTATGAATGTCTGAAAAGGCCATCCTCCATTACACATACAGCTGGACCCATGAGTCCCTCCAAGCTTGTTCCCAGGCTGGCTGTTTAGACCCTGGGAGCTTTGGTTGGTTGGTATTGTAGCTCTTGCAATGGGGCTGCAAGCCCTTCAGCTCCTTCAGGCTTCTCTCTACCTCTTCGATTGCAGACACCATGATCAGCTCAATGATTATCTGTGAGCATCCGCCTCTGGCAGAGACTCTCAGGAGACAGGTATATCAGGCTTCAGTGAGCATGCACTTCCTGACATCCTCAACCATGCCTGCATATGGTGACTGCACATGGGCAAGATTCTTGGGTCTGGCAGCCTCCAGACTGCCCCTCCTCCAGTCTCTGCTCCACACTTTGTCTCCTTACTTGCTCCCCTGCGTATTTTGTACTCCTTCCATGAAGGACCAAAGCACCCACCCGTTGGTCTTCGTTCTTCTTGAGCTTCATGTGGTACTGGAAAATTTTGGGCTAATATCCCCTTATCAGTGAGTGCATTCCATGTGTGTTCTTTTGTGATTGGGTTACCTCACTCAGGATGATATTTTCTAGTTCCATCTATTTGACTACGAATTTCAAGAATTCAGTGTTTTTAATAGCTGAATAGTACTCCATTGTGTAAATGCACCGTATTCTCTGTATCCATTCTTCTATCGAAGGACATCTGGGTTCATTCCAGGTACTGGTTATTATAACTAAGACTGCTATGAACATAAGGAAGCAGGTGCCCTTGTTATATACTGGAGCATCTTTTGGGTATATGCCCTGGAGTGGTTAAGCTGGATCCTCAGGTATTACTATGTGCAGTTTTCTGAGGAACTACCAGACTGATTTCTAGAGTGGTTCTATCAGCTTACAATGCCACCAACAATGGAGGAGTGTTCCTCTTTCTCCACATCCTTGATAGCATCTGTTATCACCTGAGTTTTTGATCTTAGCCATTTTGACTGATGTGAGGTGGAATCTCAGGGTTGTTTTGATATGAATTTGCCTGATGCCTAAAGATGTTGAACATTTTTTAGGTGCATTTCCATCCTTTGAGTTTCCTCAGTTGAGAATTCTTTGTTGAGCTATGTATCCCATTTTTAATAGGGTTATATTATTGTCTGGAATCTAACTTCTTCAGTTCTTTTTATATATTAGGTATCAGCCCTCTATGAGATGTAGGATTGGTAAAGATCTTTTTCCAATCTGTTGGTTGCCATTTTGTCCTATTGGCAATATCCTATGCCTTACAGAAGCTTTGCGGTTTTATGAGGTCTCACTTGTCAATTCTCTATCTTAGAGAAAGAGTCATTGGTTTTCTCTTCTGGATCTTTTCTGCTGTGTCCATGTAATCAAGGCTCTTCTCCACTTACTCTTCTATTAGTTTCAGTGTATCTGGTTTATGTGGAGGTCCTTGATCCACTTGGATTTGAGCTTTGTAAAAGGAGATAAGAATGGGTCAATTTGAATTCTTCTACATATTGACTTCCAGTTGAACCAGCACCATTTGTTGAAAGTGCTATGTTTTTTCCACTGGATGGTTTTAGCACCTTTGTCAAAGATCAAATGACCATATAGATATGGGGGTTCATTTATGCATCTTAAATTCTATGCCATTGATCTTACCTATTTGTACGAATATCATGCACTTTTTATCACTATTGCTCTGTACTACAGCTTGTGGTCAGGGACAGTGATTCTCCCTGAAGATCTTTTATTGTTGAGAATAGTTTTTACTATCCTGGGTCTTTTGATATTCCAAATGAATTTGCAAATTGCTCTTGCTATCTCTATGAAGGATTGAGTTGCAATTTTGATGGGGATTGGATTGAATCTGTTGATTGCTTTTTACAAGATGGCCATTTTTACTATATTGTTGCTGCCAATACTTGAACATAGGAGATATTTCCATGTTTTGGATTCTTTTTCGATTTCTTTCTCCAGAGACTTGAAATTCTTGTCATATAGATCTTTTACTTGCTTGGTTAAATGCACACAAGGTATTTTATATTATTTCTGAAGGTTGTCATATCCCTAATTTCTTTCTCAGCCTGTTAGTCCTTTGAGTAAGGGAAGACTATTTATTCAAGCTAATTTTTTATCCAGCCACTTTTCTGAATGTTTTTTTTTAAAATCAGGTTTAAGAGTTCTCTGGTTGCAGCTTTGGGGTCATTTAACTATACTACCTTATCATCTGCATATAATAATATTTTTACTTCTTCCTTTCCAATTTGTATCCTTTTTGACCTCCTTTTGTTGTCTAACTGCTTTGGCTAGAGCATACAGTACTATACTGAATAGGTAGGAAGAGAGAGGGTAGCATTGTCTAGTCCCTGACTTTAGTGGGATTGCTGTAAGTTTTTCTCTATTTAGTTTGATGTTGGCCACTGGTTTGCAGTATATTGCTTTTACTATGTTTAGGTATGGGCCTTTAATTCCTAATCTTTCCAAGACTTTGACCCTGAAGTAGTGTTGACTTGTGTCAAATGCTTTCTCAGAATCTAGTGAGATGATCTTGTGGCTTTTTTCTTTGATATTGCTTCTATAGAGGATTTCACTGACCTCTTTCCATATTTTGAACCATCCCTGAATTCCATGGATAAAGCCTACTTGATTATGTTGGATGATTTTTTTTTTGAGATGTTCTTTGATTTGGTGTGTGGGAATTTTTTGTGGTATTTTTGTGTCGATATTAATAAGGGAGATTGGTCTGAAGTTCTCTTTCTTTGTTGGATCTTTCTGTGGTTTAGGTATGAACATAATTGTGGTTTTATAGAAGGGATTGCGTAGTGGTCCTTTTACTTTATGGAATAATTTGAAGAGAATTGGTATTAGGTCTTCTTGGAAGGTCTGATAAAATTCTTCACTAAATACATCTCGTCTTGGATTTTTTTTTTGATTGGGAGACTTTTAATAACTGCTTCTATATATTTAGGGGATATAGGATTGGTTAGGTGGTTTATTTGATCTTGATTTAACTTTGATACCTGATATCTGTCTAGAAAATTGTCCATTTCATCCAGATTTTCCAATTTTGTTGAGTATAGGCTTTTGGAATGATTTTTTGAATTTCCTCAGTTTCTGTTGTTATGTCTTCCTATTCAGTCCTAATTTTATTATCTTGGATACTGTCTCTGTGCCCTCTGGTTTGTGTCACTAAGGTTTTACATATCTTCTTGATTTTCTCAAAGAACCAGCTCCTGGTCCTGTTGATTCTTTGTATAATTCCTTTTCTTTCTACATGGTTGATTTCAGCTCTGAGTTTGATTATTTCCTGTTGTCAAAATTTCTTGGGTGTATTTGCTTCTCTTTGTTCTAGAGCTTACAGGTGTGCTGTCAAGCTTCTAGGGTATGCTCTCTCCAGGTTCTTTGTGTAGGCACTTAGAGCTATGAGTATTCCTCTTAGCCCTGCTTTCCTTGTGTCCCAAAAGTGAGGTAATGTTGTTTCTTCAATTTCATTAAATTCTAAAAGGTCTTAAATTTCATCCTTTATTTCTTCCTTGACTAAGTTATCATTGAGTAGAGAGTTTTTCAGTTTCCACATGTACGTCAGCTTTCTGTTGTTTTTATTATTATTGAAGACCAGCCTTAGTCTTTGGTGATCTGATGGGATACATGGGATTATGTCAATCTTCTTATATCTGTCTAGGCCTGTTGCTGAGAAGAATGTATATTCTTTTGTTTTGTGATGAAATGTTCTATAGTTATTTGTTAAATCCATTTGGTTCATAACTTCTCTTAGTTTCACTGTGTCTCTGTTTAATTCTGTTTCCACTATCTGTCCATTTATGAGAGTACAGTGTTTAAGTCTCCCACTATTATTGTGTGAGGTGCAATGTGTGCTTTGAGTTTTAGTAAAGTTGTTTTATGAATATCAGTGCCCTTACATTTGGAGCATAGATATTCAGAATTGAAAGTATATCTTGGTAGACTTTTCCTTTGACAAGAATGAACTGTCCTTCCTTATCTTTTTTGACAATGTTTGGTTGAAATTTGATTTTATTCAATATGAGGATGGTTACTATAGGGAGTTTTAAAGTGTAGAAATCTTTCCCCTGATAGAATATTCTCTAACAAATATATGTGAGTTTCTGAGGGCCACTTAAAAGATCACACTGAAAATCTAAGCATAATGAAATGTAAAAATTTTTACCTGTTGACAGTCATTGAATACTCTTTGGATTCTTCAATTTGCTGAGATTCTACTTTATGAAGAACGAGTTCATGGTAGGTGTGGGCCACAGCATACACAGCATTATACAAATTGTAACCTTCTTCACTCAGGGCCATGTCAAATTTGTGCAGTGCTAACCATTCCTCTGTGTTGTTGAATAGAAAATGATCCATCTTGCTATTGCTGTTCTTAGAGATTGAACAATTAAAATAATTCCACTTCTGCATAGTCTTAGAAATGATTATTCCATATTTGGAAGTGTTTATTATTTGTACAAAATTGCTAAATTTAGCGATATCATTGTTGTGGTGTGCAAAAGTGACAGTCCCATGGAAGAAATCAAGACTGAAATCTTTTTTATTTGTGTTGACATCCCATTGTGAGGTTGTGATCCAGATTCTCTGAACACCTAAATATGCCCATCTTCTAAAGCAGACTTCTAGGGTAGAGTTCATTTCACCATAAATGATAACAACCTTAGCTGATGATGGCATAATTTGTTTATCATATATCTTAGCCCTTGTCGTGTATATCTGCATGCTTTCTGGGATCATATTCACAAATGCTAAGCAGATTCCATGCCTTTGCATTTCTTCTCTCAAGTCTGAGAGAAACTGAATGCCCTGGTCATCATCTGAGATGACAAGTCCTATCCAAGTCCATCTAAAATGAATCATCAAGGATGCCATAGCATGAGACAAATGTGTGTCCTTGGTTGCTACCTGATAGACATAGGGAAACTGGTCATGGTCACTCAAGTTAGGATTAAATGGTCCAAAGAAAACCTAGATGACATAGAAAGATGATGAAACATCCTGTAAGGAATATGAATGTTAGAAAGTTTGGATGTATATACAAGTAACATTACTCACATTTCAGAACTCCTATTGAGGATAGTAAGATTACACTATAAATATCACATATTATTCCTATTAGATTCTAGACTATTCCTGAGAAATCACCATGTTATAAAAACATACTTAACTGTTTTCTCAATGCATCAAAAATCTGATTATTGAATCCTTTATAATAAATGGATAACATATAAAAAAGAATACACACACAAACCTATGCCAAGCAAGTTTTCTCCCTAGGCACCTATGAATAGATTAAAAAGATGTTAATTCATCCAGTGTCACACATTCTCACCTTTGGCATCCTAGAATCAATTGCCATTTTTAAGGATGTTGTCCATAATGGTCCTATAAGTTCTACAGGACAGCTTTCTTGTATTACACATTCATAATTAATTAAATGCCAAGAATTATTTTGTGATAAGTAGTTTGTTTCCAGAATTTCAAATGTAACATCACACATGCCACTACTGTGTGAGAATGTCAAAGACATGTTCGGTAAAAGATAAGGATTCCTGTTGATCTCATCAGTAGCAAAAATCATTACCAGAAAAAACTCGGATCTTCTTTCTGGTATTCTAAAAGAAGATAGAGGGATGATTGCAGAGAGTGCTAGAAACATGAAATTTTCTCTCCAATTGCAGTAAACTTCACACTAGGAGTCATGTAAATGCTAACTTTTCTGAAATAAGCTTAAGAAATTAGTGATATTTAGAGATGAATAAACCTTAAGAATTCCCCCAAATCCATCACTCTTATATGATAATTTTTATATTTGTGACAATGTGTAAAGAGCTGTTTTATCTCTGAATGTCATACATGAACTAGATTACAGTTCTATAAACTAAGGTTCCTACATAATACTCTTCAAGTTCTAATTACACAGAACTAGGCATCTTTAAAATCTTGGGATCTCCAAGTGAACTTCATCTTTACTGCTTCTAGTTTCAATGTCTAAGATTAACACATGATCTTCTGAGCTCTTCCAAAGGCTTTGTGTCACTTCCCCAGCCATGCCTTCTGTAGCACTCTAGCCTCTGGTAGACTCCACTCCACTGCTGCTGCTGTTCTTAGTACACATTCCATGATACTGGCATCATCAATACTATGGTGACATCTGATGCAACTAGGCTTCACCAACAGCCTCTCATAGGCTCTCTTCATGGTGACAAAGCTCACCTTCTTTACATGAGTCCTTTAATAATATAAATTGGCACCATCAAAAACCAGTTCTCCTACTACAGCAAGCCCTGGATGTCCTAACTCACCTGTAGAGCAAGATTATTACCTAAAATTCCATGTCATGAAGATGATAATGCCTTAAATGAAGGCATTTAAGGATGATATAAATAACACTCAAAGAAATACAGGAAAACACAGGCAGACAGGTAGAAGCTTGCTTTCCCCTTGAATGAACTTCCTGATTTTTTAGTTAAAAGGCTGAACCACAACAGAGTTTTTAAATTACCCATTGGAGTCAAGTAGTGAACTGTTCATTGAAGCAACGGGAAAAGGATTTACATGTGAAGCATGGCTTCTGCCTTCAGACCAGATCATGAGGAACAGGTTATTGTGTACACTGCACAGTGAAATAGGACAGGAAGTAGCTACATCACAGGTTAAAGTTTTAGAGGGTCAGCTGTCGGGGAGCACTATAATGAAGAGTTGATACAAGCAGATTGAATGATTTTGTAATTTCCCAGCATGTATTAATTCATGTATGTGAAGAAAAACAGACCAGATTGTGGGGGTGTACAATTTGGGTATGTTAACTTGAGCCAGTGGATATTGAATTACCAATTAGGACACTATCCTGTGGAGATATGTGGAATGCTCACTGATACAGTTAAGTCAGCTCAGAAATTTGAGACACAAACCATTGGCTGTGCTGTCTGTCAGCAGTAACATTGCACATAGGGACAAGGTCTTATTAATCCCATTCTCCCTACTAGGGAACACCTGCTCTTTTTCAAAGTTAGTATACCTATGTATTTTTTCAAATATATTTATCCTTTTAAGAAGACAATTGTTGGAGTTGCTTTTTGAATTTTATTTTCTTTATGTATCACTGCTCTAATCTCTTGTTTGTTTCTATTCTCCAAAGTTTTCTCATCATTAAGAATTTCATTCCTAGACGGGCAGTGGTGGCGCACGCCTTTAATCCCAGCACTTGGGAGGCAGAGACAGGCGGATGTCTGAGTTCGAGGCCAGCCTGGTCTACAGAGTGAGTTCCAGGACAGCCAGGGCTATACAGAGAAACCCTGTCTCAGAAAACCAAAAAAAAAAAAAAAAGAATTTCATTCCTTTTGCTCAGAGGCTTTGATATTTGTTTCTGTTTAGAGCAGTGTCTTCTATAGCTGAGACTTTGTTCCTTATATGTAGTCAAGGCTTGATTTGAAGACCTAATCCTGCGTCTGCTGCACTATGCCTTCAAGTCAGTCATACATGTCCTTTCAGGCTGGGCCCTACTGCTCAGTGTGAAGTAAAAGACACTAGTGAATGAGTGTCCTCTAACCTCCATGGCTTTTTTTTTTTTGTGGGAATTACAAATAAAGAGGGACCTGTGTAACA
>NW_021627065.1:0-1630 GCF_004785775.1 Grammomys surdaster
TTTCTAACATTGACTAAATTCATGAGGTTTCTCTCCTGCACATTTTCTTTTGTGTATTCAGAGATGACTGTCCTGGAAAGGCTTTACCTCATTCATGACATTCATGCAGTTTCTCTACATTATGTGTTGTTTTATGTATTGGGGGATAACTGTAACTCCCAAGAGCTTAATACACTGATTACTTTGAGAAGGGTGCTGTCTTGAATGTGTTCTATTATGTATTTGCAGATGACAGTGAATTCACAAGGTTTTACCACAGTGATTACATTAACAGGGGTTCTCTCCAGAGTGATTATTTTGTGTCTGTAAAGAACAATGATATGCAAAGGCTGAACCACATCAATAGATTCATGTGACTTATCTATTGTATGGATCTTTTATAAGACTGCAGATGACCATGACTTGCAAATGCTTTAGAACACTGATTACATTCATAAGATTTCTCTCTATTATGTGCTGTTTTATAATAATAGAGACTACAAAGTTGTGAAAAGTCTTTAACTCATTGATTGCATTTGTGAGGTTTCCTTCCAGTATGGGTCTTTTATGTTTTGGAAAGAAGTAGGAAGTGCAAAGGCTTTAACACACTGAATACTGTCTTAGTCAGGGTTTCTATTCTTGTACAAATATCATGAACTATAAGGAAGTTGGGGAGGAAAGGGTTTACTGAGCTTACACTTCCAAGTTGCTGTTCCTCACCAAAGGAAGTCAGGACTGGAACTAAGCAAGTCAAAAAGCAGAAGCTGACCCAGAGGCCATGGAAGGATGTTATTTACTGGTTTGCTTACCCTGGCTTGACATCACACTACTTATTAGAGGATCAATGTGTATAGGTGAAGAGATTATGATGTCAACAGATCATGGTTCCGTAATGCCCAAAATTAACCTATATGACTCACCTGCCCAGGAAACAGGGAACTTCCTGGAATGCTGAAGTTGTAGTTCTTGGAAAATAACAAAGTCCCATAGAACCCAAGACTACCATCCCAAGAATGATGAGACCCACAGTGGGCCCTCTCAAATTATCACTAAGTCATAAAATGCCATACAGCTGAACCTCATGGAGGCATTTCCTCAAATGGAGCTCCTTTCTCTGTGATAACTCCAGCCCGTGTCAAGTTCCACACAAAACCAGCCAGTACAATTACATTCATAGTTCTTCTCCAACATGGGCTCTTTTATACTTTTGCAGAAAATAACTTTGTAAAAAGCCTTTTGTCACATGGATTATATTAATAAGATTTCCCTCCAGTATGTGGTCTTCTACAGTTTTGGAGACATCTCCCTTGTAGGTAGGCTTTATCACGTTAATTACATTCTTAAGGGTTATTTGCACTATGTATCCTTTTATGATATTGTAGACTACGCTGTTGTGAAAATGCTTTACCACATTGAGTACATGCATGAGGTTTCTCTCCAGTATGTGTTCTCTTATGACATTTGAGAGTACTGGATCTTGCAAAGGCTTTACCACATTGATTACATTCATAAGGTTTCTCTCCAGTATGTGTTCTTTTATGACATTGGAGAGTACCCTGTTGTGAAAAGACTTTACCACATTGATTACATTCATAAGGTTTCTCTCCAGTATGTGTTCTTTTATGACGTTGGAGATTACTCTGTTGTGAAA
>NW_021627066.1:0-1992 GCF_004785775.1 Grammomys surdaster
AGCATCGGATTCCCAGAGATGTCTCTGCTTTCTACGGCTCTCTACATCTCCCCCTTTTTGTTTTAAATGAGAATCACAGGCACTGGCCATTTCCCGTGTCTTAGGCTAGTTGATGTTCTCCCATAGCCAGCATCAAAGAATGGTGAGCTCCCTGTCTTAGGCTATGAGGGTTGCACCCACACCTGGCATTCTTGCCAGCAAGAATGTGCACCCAGGTTGTGGCCACTCGTAATGCCCATCATGGGGTAAACTCACACCACATGGTGTACCTCTGGCATATGGCATCAACCTATTCCCGTCGTTGGGATCAATGGCAGCTGGCCTGGAGACAAAAAGATAGAGCTGTCCTTGGTCTGTCTGGCACGGTACCAATCAAAACTCAAACTCTAGCCCGATCAAGCAAATTCCATTATGGGGGAATAAGCGATCAAGGACTAATAGTTTGATACAGTCTCTCCCACCTTACCAGGTGCAATGGAAACGAGTCCTCTGGGTGCAAAGGCTAGGAGAAACCGAGAGAGATGCAAACACCCATCCCTGTGCAATGGAGTCACCTCCTAGGGGTGCAAGGGCTGTTTGTCTCAAAATTCAGGTACCAGAGCTACACAGACAAGGACCAGTCAGACTAAAACTCCTCACTGACCCAATGCAATGGGCTGAACCCTTGGGGTGCAGTAGCTGAGGATCTATTTGTTGGCTATTTCTTTAGCATAGACAACCAAATTTCGGGAGATGAACCTTGTTCTAAGGCTGCAAGTGCTTGGGTAATCACGACTTTGTCACGTTTTTGTTGAGCTCTGAGCTTGCAAACCAACCAGAGTATGAACACTAATCCACAACACAGGGTTGTACCAAACATGCCTACTCCCACCCACTCTTCAAAGAAAGAGAAGGCTGAAGAGATCCAGGTGGAGAGTCCTTCAGTCAGCGAAACGTCCATACGCGTTGAGTTGATGGCAGCCACCGCTGCTCGCAACTTTTCGAGAAGTTCATCAAATCCTTCTGACCATTCTCCTGCTAGGTAACGAGACAATTGTCTAGACAAATTAGCTGCTCGAGTAAAATTTTCATATTGAACACTAGTAATACGGATTGCTCCTAGACTTCTCTCACATCCCAGTTGTGCCAATTGAAAAAGGATATCTATTATTTCTTCTACCAAGTCTAGGCGCTGATTAACAATCATCAATCTGCCTTTCAATTCAGCATTAGTAGAAGTATGGAGGTTGGCTGCCTCTGTCACTGTAGCGGACAGCTGATTTAAGGCTGCTGCTGTTTGGACTTTGGTTGACATAGCAATCCCAGCAGCTGTAGCTGCAATGGCAGTGACTGATATCGCCGTTATTATGGCTGCAGTTATGCCAAAGTCTCTCTTTTGTCTGAATAATGATAGAGTAGAGGGTGTTTCAACAGGAACAGGAACCCATCGTGGGACTCTGGCAACCATGGCACGTTTAGCTTGTCCAACAGCCCAACACTGAGACATCATGCATGAATCATTAGTGCATTTTTCAAATGAGGAGTTTGAGAGAATAAACAAGAAAGGTGGAAAAACACACACTGGTGTAGGTGAAAATACTGTTTGATTTACAATGATCCTGTTAACTCCAGTAATTAACTGAATAGGATTTGTCAACTGAGGGACCGGATCTGAACTCTGTTTCACCATAGTTCCATTAATAACTCCTGTAAAGGATGTTCTTCCTGTCGCTCCACCATGGAGAAAGGCTAGCGAGTTGAGGTCGGTACAACTGCCATTAACTCCACAGAGTAGCCATTTGTGAAAAGGATTCATACTAACACTCTGTAGAAAAGGACCCTTTCTCATTTCTGCGCTAGCTCCAGGATCTCCCAACATATTGGGTGAAGAGGAAAAGGTTTCATTGGTATCTGGCCATCGTGTTACTCTGGATTGACAATCAGACCAAGGCAGAACAGCTCCCTCATCTTCTAGACTACAAAAAGGAGAGACCTTAGGTTGACGAGGACGCT
>NW_021627066.1:2092-5614 GCF_004785775.1 Grammomys surdaster
GTTTGGGTGATAAAAATGTTCCATCTATCCAAATGGCTGGTTGTAAAAAGGACTGTGAGAACTCTTTGACATAACTATTGTCCTTTTCATTATCATTCTTTTTTGTTGTTAGTTTAACCCAGTCTCTCTTTTCATAAAACCACCCCAAGGTTCTCTTCGAGAGAGTTATACAGTTTCCTGTCTCAGTAATCTGAAAACAGAGAGAACCCCGTTCAGGCAAGGAACGATTTTCTCCCAGGGGGGCCTGCGTTTTATCATAGGGAAGATAAGGTAGCCCCATGGTTCTATTAGTTGTAAGAAATCTTGGAAATACCATGGCATCATGTCTAACAGGTATAGGTTTAGGAAAAGCAGATAATATAGCCCATCGTTGTTCTCCCCATATACTAGGAACCCAATTTTGGAGAATCCAAATTAGGACTGGAAGCATCTGTAGATGAAATCTTCGGAGTGTCATCTTCAGTTGTCACGAGCCTTCGCGTCAGTCGCTCTGGTAGCCAGAATGGATTGTCTTCTTCCTGTGGAAAAACACAGACCGCTCCCCTGGATCCTATTAAAATAGGATCCGGGCCTTTCATTGTCTGGTCAAGATGTCCTTTCACTTGACCATCTCCTTTGGCCTATCAGGCTCTAAGCAATGATGGTCAGCAGCCGAATGGCCCTGACTGTCCAAAATTTAAAAAATTGAAAGCAAAGAGTGCTATAGAAACAGTGACTCGTGGCACTGAGGGTAGAGCCTCCTCGACTCCCCCTTTTTGTTTTAAAAATTAAGATTTAAGAGTACGATGATCCCGTTCTATAATGTCTTGTCCTTGAGGATTGTATGGTAGACCTGTCAGGTGGGTCACCTCCATTTGGCGACAGAATTGTCCAAACTTCTGAGAAGTATATGTTGGTCCATTATTGGTTTTGAGAATTTTAGGCTTTTCCCAGGCACTCCAGGCCTCAAGGCAATGCTGGATAACATGTGCTGCCTTTTCTCCCGATAACGGGGAGGCAAAAATGATTCCAGAACAGGTGTCAATAGAAACATGTAAATATTGAAGTCTCCCAAAGGATGGGACATGAGTAACATCCATTTGTCATGATTAATCATGTGTAAGTCTTTAAGGCTTAACACCATTATGAAAATTGAGGACACTGAGAAGAAGTTTTGTTATTTTACTTGTACACTTTCTAGAAATATTAAATTATAGTCTCAAGCTATTATTATTTTGATGATATAAGAAATGAGATTGTATGGCCAATTGTTTCTATATGGTCTATAATTTGACTGGTATACAAATCTGTTCTGGCATTGTCTTGGGCTCTAGGCAATCTAATGAACCCTTAAATGTCTTATAAAGAAACAGTACATGTTTTTTAAATTAAGCTGTATTTCTATAATTAACTGTAAAATTTGAGAATTAGTAATATCTAAAAAAAAAGCAACAATTTTAAGTAGTTACAAACCATGAGCCATATACTGGCTATGAGTGTACCAATTGAAAGCTTGAATTTTCAGCATTTCAAACAGTGCCTACAGCACATAATTTAATTATTTGTGTTGAAGCAGGGGAAAATTCAAGAAAATGAACATGTGATATAATTACATATACTGTCTAATAAATTGATGAGGCATCTGTAAATATAGTAAATATTTTTTCTATGGGCTGCATGTGAATTTATAGGAAAACAAAAGCATGTATAGAGAACAACTGTTAACAACTTGTCTTATGGATAATGATTATCAATTTTGTCTAAAAACTTTGCCAAGTAATAGGTCAAATATCATTATTTTCTAATAATCAACTTAATTTTTATTTGGAATAAAGAATTAGCATTTCATCTAAAATATTTTCAAGATTCTATCTTATAATCTTGTATTAACACTGTAATTGTTTCAAAATAAGATGTTCAAACTTTATTTGTAGATAGATGAATCCACATTAATGGTTTCTTTGGCCAAGGTCTGTTGTGAGCACATGAGTAATAATAATGTAAATCCTCTTATGGTAAGTTTAAGATGAGGTTTTAGCCAATTAATATCTGTTAACTTGATTTTTAAGAATCATTAAAAGTAAACCAATTTTTGTATATACGCCTGTAAGCCAGAAGAGGGCGCTAAATCTCACTACGAATGATTGTGAGCCACCATGGGTTGTTGGGAATTGAACTCTAAATATTTGTAGTTGTGAGCCTAGCCTTTAACGGCTGAGCCATCTCTCTAGCTCCCATTATCCATTCTTATTGGAATTTTCTGTGTGACAATCTGTTTAAGATGTAACTGAATTCTCAAATATTATAAAGATACTGTCTTTGAATTTTTCTGGAGCAACAAGTATTCCAAAATTTCAAAACTCATTGTATTAGAGCAAGGGCGTACAGAAAAACTCTTTTTAGAGATATCAGTTAACAAAATGAATAAAATACACTGAGAGATTTAAATGTTTAATTTCTGTATTAAAGCAATAACAAATTCTTATATAAGACTATTAATCATTCTTTGAAGCAGCCTTTTAATGACATTGTTTCATGGGCTCTCAAGAATCGCTAATAAATTCATTGGATTTAAACTCATCACCTTTACCAGGATGCAAAGGAACAATAAAAACAATCTTTTAAATCTATAATAATTTTATGTATTTACTAGAATGGTAACTGACGTAGGCAAGACAGGCTGTAATGTCTCATTAATTTCATAAATCTTAAATTTGAATTTTGTTTTTGGTTTAACTGAATAAGCAACTCCTTTTAGTTGAATGAGGGATCAGACAAACACCAAGTTAAAGGCACTCTTGTCTTCTAATAATTGTTACATCAGTCTCAGTATCTATTAATTTTTATTGGGGAGAGTAGTTTTTATTGTATTTTGCCAAACATTTGGAGCTATTGCCATAGTGGCAAATCTCTCAAACTTCATGGCTGTAAAATTAGCATCAAATCCATGCTTTTGAACTAACTCAGCAAGTTCTTTAATAGAAATATATTCTACCGATGTGTAAACGCAACTTCTTTTCGCAGCTTTAAACACTGGAAAGGCTTGAAACATCTTTCTTTTTATCTTTCTCTGAAAGAATTGTAGTTGCACCGAGCTTGTCTGCATAAGGCAGCAGTGTGCTCAAAATTGCAGCAGGGAGTGCTGCCTGAGAATTCCAGGGGGGCGGGGGAGCTGTAAGCGCGCGCTTTTTAATCTCCGCCTCCCTTTGTTCTCTACTCTGCAGCTGTAGCCGCCCACGGGAATGGAAACCTTCCGCCTCAAGGAGGACTATTTCTTTGTCTCCTTCCGCCTCATAAGGGACTATTTTTCCATTTCTCTCTGGCTCTCGCTTGGAAGAGCCAGACCTCCCCGATTCATATTCATATAATTTCAGATTTTGTAATTCCTCTACTGGATATAGAGGCATTCTATGCGCAAAAGACTCTCCCAGAGACTCTTTTCGGTCTCTAATTCCCTCCCGCAGATCTAACGTCTGGGGAATCCGTAGACATGTCTACCCAAGCTGGCACCCTCAGCTTGAAAACCCAAGCTGGAACCCTCAG
>NW_021627067.1:0-1039 GCF_004785775.1 Grammomys surdaster
AGCTTGAAAACCCAAGCTGGAACCCTCAGCTTGAAAACCCAAGCTGGCACCCTCAGCTTGGAAACGCTTCCCAGAAACAGTTACTGGAATGTAACCCTGAATCTCTTTCAGTATCTCCTGACTCACCACAATAGCTGAACTATACTTTTGATCTTGTAATTTTCACAATGAGTGTGTGCCTGGCCTCAACTTTCCATTCTGCTGTCCCTTAGTCAGATCTCCTTTTAGCCTGTCCCAGGAGGCGAGTGTCAGCGTTCTCCTGCAGGCAAATGGATCTCTCTCACTAACAAAGTTTTTTCTGCAGAGCCGGTCACAATTGACTGCAAGGCCACATGCTGTTTGTTATCTTATCTCTGGGGGAATCTGACTCTCAGAGAGAAGGGCTCTGGGCTCACTCCCGGCTAATTAATTATGCTAAGGCTCTGCCTGCTCGTAAAACCTGCTGGATCAAAGCAGCTAAAGCCAAACTTTTTCTTGCCTTTTTAAAAACCCCAGAAAAGAGCTGGAAGAAGGGAAAAGGCCAAACTTTTCCTCAACTCTGCTGAACTTCAGCAGCCCGGAAGGCTGTTGGAAGGGGGGGCAGGGCCAGCTCAAGCGGCGGCAAGATTTAAACAGGCAAACTGGTGAAAGCAATACAACAGCAGGAGAAAATGGGTGAAAGCTGGCACTAAGATAACAAAATTTTCACTGCTGCTTGTGATTTAGGGGAAATATGAAAAGATTCAAGATTAAACATACCTCGCTGATTCTGTCTTCCACTGCAGTGACTTCTTTTTTAAGTTTAACTCCGCTTGGGAGGTCCTTCTCCGCAAGGTACCTTCAAATTTCTTCCCGGGATTTCTGCACCAATATGTGAGTGGCGTGTTCTCGCCCACGAGTAACACAGACACCAAAGTTCTTCAGCAGATCTTTATTACGATGTTATAGAGGAAAGACCCGCTGGGAAAAAGCCGGCTGATGGGAACCGGCTGGCGGAAAAGGCCCCGAGCCCCGGGAAGGCCCTGGTTAAATACCCCCTGGAGTGATGTGTACATATCTG
>NW_021627068.1:0-8814 GCF_004785775.1 Grammomys surdaster
CACTTGATAAGCAAGCCTTGGAACCTCTTTCCAGCTGGGGGCCTTTTATGGTATGAGGGAGACTCCTGTTGGAATGAAATCACTTCCATGGTGTGCTTCAGATCCCCACTCTGCCTGGAGACCCCCTCCAGAGTTCCCTGGTTTACTTTCATTCATAGGCCCTTTCCCTGTTAGTAAGGGTGGCTGTAGCTAATGTCCTGACAACCCTGCTTCTCTCTTGGGCCTGCCTTCCTTATGAGTACCCCAGGTGTACCAGGGTACCCCATGCCCCTCTCCAGGTAGCCCCAGGACACTCTTAAAATTTCCTAGGATAACTCTCTCATGCCTTCTATCTTCCTCTAATACCTATCACTGCTTCTAAATTAACCTCATTTTTCTTTGATTTTTTTTTTAAAATAAATTGCTTTCATAGTAGGATTTCACAGTGATTGTCCTATGGTTTACAAAGTTTTGCATATTTACTAGTACACTGTATTTATTATAATGCTGTAACCCAATTCTTTCTACTTTTATAGCCTAGAGGATAGACATTGTGTTCATCTCATCCAGCAAAAACTTGAGAATTCCCATGAGATCTATATAGTACATACATTCCTACACAGAGACAAATACACTTAGAGAGATGTATTATTCAGAATCAAATAATGGGTCAGTGTTCAAAAGAGACAAGTAGAATCAATACAATGGGATGGAAAATAGAGCCAATCAACAGACAGTGCGAGTGCAAGTGGGCTGAAAGTCTAAGTGGGATACAGTCTGATCTTTTGAACTTGAGTTGGCTCTGTCTACTCACACATATGCTTGTCATGTCATGTGATTCATGCACATACAATATAACTGTAGAAGACGTTCTACTCTGAGTACTGTTACATTAAAACTAACAGTATTATGTTGGGAGCTGACTCTTAGCAGAAAGCGGTTATCATCTTTGCAGCCATCTCAGGCCATATATCCTGACAAGAGACTTGTTTTTCAACATCCCACAACAGCTGAGCACACTCTGCTAAACATTCTGTTTTTCTCACATATCCTGTTTTGTTGTATAGTGCCCACAGCTGCAAGGCATGTGGTAAAGTGCCTTCAGCTGTGTTCCTCTGAGTATGACTGTAAATACCCAGTATTTCCTTTCAATAAACAGGACGGGACTTGATCAGACTTGCTGTCTTATCTCCATTCTTTGAGTCTCTTGCCCCTCCATCCTCACTCTCTCTCTTGCTAGACCCTGTTGACTAACCCTAACAGACTGGATCAGTATTATATATTCTAATATTATTTATTTTATATTAATTATGACATACACATAATATTAATATTACAATAAATGTATACTATATGAATATATAAGCTATGCTGACTAATAAAAGTGATAATCACTTTTTAAAACCTTGTTAAAATTTGCAGAGAAGGCTGTTGGATGACATTAATAGAGTTTAGAATAATTTTTTTTTTTGAGACAGGGTTTCTCTGTATATAGCCCTGGCTGTCCTGGAACTCACTCTGTAGACCAGCCTGGCCTCAAACTCAGAAATCCACCTGCCTCTGCCTCCCAAGTGCTGGGATTAAAGGTGTGCCCTACCACTGCCTGGCAATAATTTTTTTAAAAAAAACCTTTAAATAATGGCTTTTATACAAGCAAGCAAAATGGAAATAATTGAGTAATTAATAATAATGGAATAATGGAGTATATAAGGTCCCAGTCATATTATTTCAGAAGATCAAGCCAACTAGAGATGATATGTTCATAGAATAAGCAAATCATTTTCAGGTTATGATATATAATCACATCATTTTCAGGTTATGATGCAAAAGATCATCACTTGAGGTTAGTTACAATCTTAATTTATCAAAACATATTGTGGGGTTAATATGACTTTACCTCTTTGGCATCCTTCTGCTAGTTTGTATATCCTTTGTTTGTCCTAGATATTCTTGGAGCTCAAGTTTGAAGTTAAGTGTTTAGGTTTTATCAGAGGAATAGTTGGGATATGCTGGAGTATAGCACCAGAGGGAAATCTTTTCAGGAGGCAGAGCTGCAAGTCAGTCCATACAGAGTTTGATATGCTTAAAGGCACAGACACATAGAGGAGACTGACTTGGTTGGGATGTTCACACACTACAAAAAGTACTACTGGAAGACTGGAGAAATGAAGTTTGAGGAAAAAGCATGATGGTAGAAAACTGGGTATGGACCCAAAGAATCAGAATGTTCTTACTTGGTGTTAACATCTCTCAGAGAATATCTTCCAAAGAACACTGTTCAATACTCAGGCAGGGAGTGTTTGATAATCTCAGAAGTTAAGAGTGAGTGCCTGCTTGTTTTCTAAATAAGCAAAAGGGAGCACTATCATCAAAGGGCTCCACACATACCTTTCTTCATTATGAGAAGGTAACACACATGCCATTTGCTTCAGGTGCCGTGGATCACCCTTTGGGGGCAGGATGCCTGCACTTTCATTCTTTTGAATGGTAAATCAAGAGTGATCAATACATAATTTAATGAGGCAGGCTTACCGAGGGTCCAAACATGCTGGAGATATGAGGCACATCACCTGTTCCCTGCCTGAACAGTTGTAAATGATGCTGGCAAAATATTCTGTCAGAGCCAGGCGGTGGTGGCGCACGCCTTTAATCTCAGCACTTGGGAGGCAGAGGCAAGTGGATTTCTGAGTTCGAGGCCAGCCTGGTCTACAGAGTGAGTTTCAGGACAGCCAGGACTACACAGAGAAACCCTGTCTCGAAAAACAAACAAACAAACAAACAAAATCTGTCAAGTTAACTTCTTCTAGCTACATTGTGACTGGATCTTTCACTTAAACCCAGAGCTCACTGACTCAGCTATTCTTGCTTGCCATTTTGCTCTGGGCATCTGCTATTAATTTTGTTACAGGCTGGTATTGCAGGCCAATCTTCATTCATGTGGTTTCTGTGGTCCAGATTTTTCTGTTCATACTCTATGGCAAGCACTTTTAACACAGAGCCATCCCCCTAGCCCTAAAAACTTGATTTTGTAAAAGCCATCAAGACTTTGGGATTCTTTGCTACACAGAAACAATTAAGATACGTGGTTCCTAGAAACATTCTGTAGGCCCAAGCAAGCAAAAGGAAGAAGCATTTGATTTAGGTAGGAGAGAATATACTGAACCCAAGACATGGTAGAACTCTCGGCTGGCAGAACACTGCTTCCTGCTTTAGCCCCCTGGGTACACATGCAAGGCTAGACTACCACCCAAAGCCAGAGCCCCTCACAAATACTATCCATGTCCCCTTTCCCCATCCCATGCTGATCATGAAGAGAGAGGATATATGGGGTGAGCAGGCTCCTGAGAACAAATCACCAACTGCAGGGAACAGGGCCAGAGGGAATAAGCTTGTCTAAACAAGATCACTAAGATAGTACCATCTAGACTCTCGGCGCTGCGCTGCGGCTCCCCAACGTCTGGTCCGCCCTCGGGACAGCAAAAGCTCCCAGCTCCGTGCCGCCCTCCGCCCTCAGGCTGCCGCCCGCGCGACCCCCATCCCTGGCCCATGGCCAAGTGGCATGCAGCTGAGCCGCTCACGTTCTGCGTGCCTTGGAAGCGGCTCCTGCTCAGCGACTTCCCCGAGGAACCGCCACTCTGGGTCCCGTCGTCTGGGGTGGCTCGGCCCCTCAAGCGCCAGGGGGACTCGGGGACCATGGCGGAGCCTGAGTCTGCGCCCTGCAAGCGACGCGGCGGTGGGGACGACATACAGGAGCTGCAGAGCAGTAGCCTGGAGTCCGGAGAGCCACCTCCTGGTGAGCAGGAGGAACCCCGGGTTAGCCACAGGCGGTGACAGGGTTGAGAGCGTGGACAGCCAGCAGAAAGCCGACAGGGTGCACAGCCAGAATGAAGACTTTTGGCAGTATAATACTTTCCAGTATTGGAGGAACCCTTTACCCCCTGTTGATCTGGCAGCTCTTGAAGATGTAAGCGCAAACAGCCTGACAGAAACACTGGAGGACAAGAGTGAAGGAGTTGAGATTGACATGGAATCTTGACAGAAGGATCTGAAGAAATGAGATTCACTGAATTTGAGGCGACCTAAAGGAAAAGTTCTTTTCCGTACTTGACATAATACTTTTTTCAAACCTGAAAAATGAGGAAGAGTTTTGGGATAAATAACTTATTGCTACTGAATCTCCTAATGGAGAGTTGTCAAGGATGTGGCTGGCACAGCTGCTGACAAAATACTTTGTGTCTGCATTTTTAATGAAAAAAGTTTTGTTCATGCTCTTGATTTTGAAGACGCTTATCTTGGAAAAGGAAGTTTTGACAGTTTTAGAGGAAGCACTCAGGTCTTCTGAACTTGCTCTGTCAGATGTTCCTTTGCACCACAAACTTATTTGTGGTGCATGGAATGAATACATTTATACAGCTGATGCCAATAAATACTTTCTTGTACATCTTGTTGGCTCCCCTTGGTTGAACAAATAGACTTGAGTATCTATGCAAAATGAAAATGTGAGATTGTTTTTGAAAACTAACCTTGTTTTAAAAGAGTATAATTTAAACTAGTGAGGATTTCTGTTTGGGTAGCTTGTTTTAATGTTCACTGTTTGCTGTTTATTAAAACAGTATAGGCGATGAATATAGCCAAACAATGGATAGATAAAGAACAGTAGGAAGCAGATACCTGCCCCTCTTCCCTTTTTCTGAGAAGAAAGAAATGATCTGGTCAGCTTACTGATTTTGTTTTGAGGACATTTTTTATAGTATTGATTACTTTAGACCTGTAGTTCTCAACACTGATAGCTCTTTAACCATCTCTGCTGGAACCCTGGTCCCAGAGAGAGCTCATTCAATTATTTGAAGGTGGCTTTACACATAGGTTTTTGTTTTATTTTATTTTATTTTATTTTATTTTATTTTATTTTATTTTATTTTTATTTTTGTACCGATTCTGTATTCCTGTATTGTGCAAATGGGGCCAGAACCACTAGACTAGCAGCTTTTCCTGTTTAAAGGAGATCACTTAGTGCAAGCTGCAACAATCCCTCTTCATTAATTTTGTCTGTATCTTGTTATGTGTCATTACTAAGTTATTGTGTTACAGTTTTGTTTTTAATAAAGCACACTGTTTATGTTTGAAAAAAAAAAGATAGTACCACCTAGTTTGATCCCTATTCAATGGTACCTTTCCATACAGCTAAATATATATATATTTTCATGTCTTTACAATGTAGGAATGCACTGTGCCTGCTTTCTTACCTACTTTCATTCCTTTCTCCTTAAAAAATAATAAGAAATATTTTAACTTCATCCTTTTTAAAATGTTGCAAGTTGCAAATAAAAACCTTTTTTAAAAAAGAAAAACACAATTAAGTTTCCGATGGGTAAGTGTGAATAGAATTACTACTGGTCAGTTTACCTGGTTTGGGCTTTTGTTTCTTTATTGTGTGTTTTTAAAAGACTTTATTTTTATTTTATGTGTATGAGTGATCCTGTATGTATATGTGTGTATGCATTGCTCACAGGGGCCAGAAGAGGGTGTGGGACCTCTTGGAGCTAGAGTTACAGACGGCTATGAGTTGGTGCTGGGAATAGAACCTGTGTCCTCTAAAAAAGCAGCCAATGCTCTCAATTTTATTTTATTTATTCATTTATTTTTTAATGTTTGTGAGTATACTATCGCTGTATTCAGATACACCAGAAGAGGTATCCAATCCTATTACAGATGTTGTGAGCCACCATGTGGTTTGATGGGAATTGAACTCAGGACCTTTAGAAGAGCAGTCAGTGCTCTAAACTGCTCAGCCATCTCTCCAGCCCTTGGTTTTATTTTAAAGAATGACTATGCACTCAATTTTCTCACTTAAAGTCATACTGCACATTCATTATGACAAGTCCATGAAGCAGGCTTTGTTTTCTGAATACATATTCCAAGGCTCCCTGTGGATACCAGAGACTACAGAAAGGACCAAGCTTTGCATACACCATGCCTCCTCCTATACATGCAGACACACCTATGATGAAGTTTAATTCATAAATTAGGCACAGCAAGAGCTTAATAATAATAATAACCATAATAACAGTAATAATAGTAAAACTAATTATACCAGTATACTAATAAAAGTTATGTAAAGGTGGTTTCAATTTCTGTCTCTCAAAAATATCTCAATTTCCTGTTGTGGTGGAAGCAGAGGCAGGCAGATCTCTGTGAATTTTCAGTCAGCCTGGTCTTCACAGTGAGTTTCAAGTCAGGCAAGGCTACATAGTGAGACACTATCTCTCCCTCTCAAAAACAAACAAAGAAACCAAATTCTTCCATTCTTTGTTGCATCGTAGCTTCCTTTGGAATCATAGTTCACTATGGGTTGGTTGTGATGGTTACTATTGATTGTCAAGAGTGTGGTGTGGCCTGCGCCTTTGAATCTCAGAGGCGGTTTTTGGGTTCTGGAGGCTGTGTGTTCATGGAGGTTCTCTACTCTACCTAAGTGCATATGCTGCTGAATGGAGCATCCACCCTGCCTCTAAATGAGTATCTTTTTTACACTTTTACACAGCCTGGGCCTACTGTGGGCCAGTCATCTGCTTTCTTTGCCAAAGCCTGAACATGAATACAGCAATGCCAACTCAAAGGCTTACTAGAAACTCCCAGCTATGAAACAGAATTTCTCAAGGCAGTAATAGTCATCAGACCAGTCTCTTAGACTGGAAGGTGAAAGACAAATCAGGCAACTCCAAGAGTGTCTTGAAAGAAAACAGTTCGATGGAAGATTCTAAACATGCTGATGAGCAAACTGAAGACGCTCTGCAGATAGCAATAGGATACTTCCAGAAAGGTCCTAAGAAAGCTTCACTGAGTAAAGATATGGTCTTGGGAAAACACTTGAAAATCGTGGAAAATGTAGCTTTGAACAATGGTTTAGCTCCAGAAGCAGTTGATATTTTATTGAATGTAGCCCTCAGTGGCAAGTTTGGGAATGCTGTAAACACATGGATATTGAAGTGCTTGATTCCAGAAACTCACATAGCCGAAGACTCTGTGCTTAAGGCGGTATCCTGGCTCTGTGTCGACAAGTGTTCTGGTAATATCAAGGTACTTTTTATCGTTGGTTGGTTGCGATGTTTGACTTTATGATTGATCATAAGAGGCAAATTAATTCGCTGTGTGGCTTCTTTTTTGCTTCATTGCAAGATGATACTCTGTGCACTTATGTTTGCCATTTGTTATATTTACTGACAAAGAAAGAGAATGTCAAACCATTTCATGCGAGAAAATTGCTTTATCTCCAGGCCAAAATGGGAATGCAGCCCCACCTCCAGGCTTTGTTGTCACTGTATAAGTTCTTCGCTCCTACTTTGATTTCTGTATCTTTGCCTGTAAGGAAGAAGATCTTTTTTAATAATTCAAAAAAACCTGTGGAGTTCAGCTTTCCTTGCTGTGAAGCTAAGGAACCAAGGAGCTTTTCTGGAACCTCTAAAGCTTCCATTAGGTCCAACTACTGGCGGTTCTCTAAAAAGAAAATGGAATTCTCACTCAGTTATATCAGCACTAAATTCTGCTAACAAAGACTGTGGAGAAAAGCAGATGAGTCTGTTTGATTATCTCAGCAGTGATAGGTCACTTCCGCTAGAACAGCTTCAACGTTTCCCTCAACTTTTAGAGAACATTCATTGCTTAGAGCTACCTTTTCAGATGAGCTCAATGCTAAACGGTTCTCTGCTACTTCACTATATTAATTGTGTCAAAGATGAGTCGATCTTACTGAGGCTCTCTTATTGGTTGAGTCAAGCATTACAAGAAGAATGTGTGTGGTATAATATGAATAATTATGAACAAGAAAAGGCATTTATAAACTTCTTGGACATGGTCATCAATGTGCAGTGCTTCTTACAAGAGGGATTTTACTCCTGTGAGGCATTCTTGTATAAAAGCCTGCCTCTCTTGGATGGCTTCTCTTGAAGGTGTGTGACATATATATAAATTATGACCTTCCACTGGTGGTGGTGTTTCCTCCTGTGATCTTGCATTCTGCACTCCTAAGTCTGGATGCCACTATCTTGAACCAACTCTGCTACATTATGTACAGGTATCGTGAAAATTTAACAGCTGCCAAAAAAAAAAAAATCAGAGTTCAATCTCAGCAGCAAGGTCTGCAAAGAATTTAATTACTATTTGACAGCTATGGTTTGTTGCCTATGGATGTCCAGACCATTTGAAAAAGGAGTATACATTGATCCCCAAATCATAAAAAATACTGGAGAAGCAGAGTATTAAAAACACCTTAAATTTTGTCTACCATCCTTCTCTATTGAGCTATGTGGCTTCCTTTTTGCTACAGGAGAGCCCAGAAGAAATGACAGTACACCTGAGCTCTGTTCAGGGGAAAGAAATGGAACTGGTATTTGGACTATTTATATTCAGAGTGTTTTCAAGGCTTAAAACTTTTCATAAAAAGTAGTATCCATTGTTCTTCTGTATCTGAAACACAGAAAACCACATGGTAGACACTGACATTAACAAATGCCATGCTGGACTAAATTTCTCACTGCTAGAGAGGCTAAGTAGTTCAGCATGAGTTTCCATATCCATTTTCCAAGCTGACTATTATCTTTAAGGAGCATTGAGACTGGCCCTCTATCCATGGCTCAGGAGAGCCATGGTGTTTACTAACTTAATTTTAGTATTCAGATTTTAAGGTTACTAATGAAAAATAAACTCTTCATCATCCAATTCTCCCTTCACTGAATTATACATGAAGAGACACATCTGCTTTCTAGTAGGAAATTTGCTTTGTGTTTTCGTCTGCTATGTTAGTAGAAGAGAACAAGCAATATAAATTAAGTTACTTCT
>NW_021627069.1:0-2360 GCF_004785775.1 Grammomys surdaster
TAAATGATGCTGGCAAAATATTCTGTCAGAGCCAGGCGGTGGTGGCGCACGCCTTTAATCTCAGCACTTGGGAGGCAGAGGCAAGTGGATTTCTGAGTTCGAGGCCAGCCTGGTCTACAGAGTGAGTTTCAGGACAGCCAGGACTACACAGAGAAACCCTGTCTCGAAAAACAAACAAACAAACAAACAAAATCTGTCAAGTTAACTTCTTCTAGCTACATTGTGACTGGATCTTTCACTTAAACCCAGAGCTCACTGACTCAGCTATTCTTGCTTGCCATTTTGCTCTGGGCTTCTGCTATTAATTTTGTTACAGGCTGGTATTGCAGGCCAATCTTCATTCATGTGGTTTCTGTGGTCCAGATTTTTCTGTTCATACTCTATGGCAAGCACTTTTAACACAGAGCCATCCCCCTAGCCCTAAAAACTTGATTTTGTAAAAGCCATCAAGACTTTGGGATTCTTTGCTACACAGAAACAATTAAGATACGTGGTTCCTAGAAACATTCTGTAGGCCCAAGCAAGCAAAAGGAAGAAGCATTTGATTTAGGTAGGAGAGAATATACTGAACCCAAGACATGGTAGAACTCTCGGCTGGCAGAACACTGCTTCCTGCTTTAGCCCCCTGGGTACACATGCAAGGCTAGACTACCACCCAAAGCCAGAGCCCCTCACAAATACTATCCATGTCCCCTTTCCCCATCCCATGCTGATCATGAAGAGAGAGGATATATGGGGTGAGCAGGCTCCTGAGAACAAATCACCAACTGCAGGGAACAGGGCCAGAGGGAATAAGCTTGTCTAAACAAGATCACTAAGATAGTACCATCTAGACTCTCGGCGCTGCGCTGCGGCTCCCCAACGTCTGGTCCGCCCTCGGGACAGCAAAAGCTCCCAGCTCCGTGCCGCCCTCCGCCCTCAGGCTGCCGCCCGCGCGACCCCCATCCCTGGCCCATGGCCAAGTGGCATGCAGCTGAGCCGCTCACGTTCTGCGTGCCTTGGAAGCGGCTCCTGCTCAGCGACTTCCCCGAGGAACCGCCACTCTGGGTCCCGTCGTCTGGGGTGGCTCGGCCCCTCAAGCGCCAGGGGGACTCGGGGACCATGGCGGAGCCTGAGTCTGCGCCCTGCAAGCGACGCGGCGGTGGGGACGACAGACAGGAGCTGCAGAGCAGTAGCCTGGAGCCCGGAGAGCCACCTCCTGGTGAGCAGGAGGAACCCCGGGTTAGCCACAGGCGGTGACAGGGTTGAGAGCGTGGACAGCCAGCAGAAAGCCGACAGGGTGCACAGCCAGAATGAAGACTTTTGGCAGTATAATACATTCCAGTATTGGAGGAACCCTTTACCCCCTGTTGATCTGGCAGCTCTTGAAGATGTAAGCGCAAACAGCCTGACAGAAACACTGGAGGACAAGAGTGAAGGAGTTGAGATTGACATGGAATCTTGACAGAAGGATCTGAAGAAATGAGATTCACTGAATTTGAGGCGACCTAAAGGAAAAGTTCTTTTCCGTACTTGACATAATACTTTTTTCAAACCTGAAAAATGAGGAAGAGTTTTGGGATAAATAACTTATTGCTACTGAATCTCCTAATGGAGAGTTGTCAAGGATGTGGCTGGCACAGCTGCTGACAAAATACTTTGTGTCTGCATTTTTAATGAAAAAAAGTTTTGTTCATGCTCTTGATTTTGAAGACGCTTATCTTGGAAAAGGAAGTTTTGACAGTTTTAGAGGAAGCACTCGGGTCTTCTGAACTTGCTCTGTCAGATGTTCCTTTGCACCACAAACTTATTTGTGGTGCATGGAATGAATACATTTATACAGCTGATGCTAATAAATACTTTCTTGTACATCTTGTTGGCTCCCCTTGGTTGAACAAATAGACTTGAGTATCTATGCAAAATGAAAATGTGAGATTGTTTTTGAAAACTAACCTTGTTTTAAAAGAGTATAATTTAAACTAGTGAGGATTTCTGTTTGGGTAGCTTGTTTTAATGTTCACTGTTTGCTGTTTATTAAAACAGTATAGGCGATGAATATAGCCAAACAATGGATAGATAAAGAACAGTAGGAAGCAGATACCTGCCCCACTTCCCTTTTTCTGAGAAGAAAGAAATGATCTGGTCAGCTTACTGATTTTGTTTTGAGGACATTTTTTATAGTATTGATTACTTTAGACCTGTAGTTCTCAACACTGATAGCTCTTTAACCATCTCTGCTGGAACCCTGGTCCCAGAGAGAGCTCATTCAATTATTTGAAGGTGGCTTTACACATAGGTTTTTGTTTTATTTTATTTTATTTTATTTTATTTTATTTTTATTTTTGTACCGATTCTGTATTCCTGTATTGTGCAAATGGGGC
>NW_021627070.1:0-2603 GCF_004785775.1 Grammomys surdaster
CACTTGATAAGCAAGCCTTGGAACCTCTTTCCAGCTGGGGGCCTTTTCTGGTATGAGGGAGACTCCTGTTGGAATGAAATCACTTCCATGGTGTGCTTCAGATCCCCACTCTGCCTGGAGACCCCCTCCAGAGTTCCCTGGTTTACTTTCATTCATAGGCCCTGTCCCTGTTAGTAAGGGTGGCTGTAGCTAATGTCCTGACAACCCTGCTTCTCTCTTGGGCCTGCCTTCCTTATGGTGTACCAGGTGTACCAGGGTACCCCATGCCCCTCTCCAGGTAGCCCCAGGACACTCTTAAAATTTCCTAGGATAACTCTCTCATGCCTTCTATCTTCCTCTAATACCTATCACTGCTTCTAAATTAACCTCATTTTTCTTTGATTTTTTTTTTAAAATAAATTGCTTTCATAGTAGGATTTCACAGTGATTGTCCTATGGTTTACAAAGTTTTGCATATTTACTAGTACACTGTATTTATTATAATGCTGTAATCCAATTCTTTCTACTTTTATAGCCTAGAGGATAGACATTGTGTTCATCTCATCCAGCAAAATCTTGAGAATTCCCATGAGATCTATATAGTACATACATTCCTACACAGAGACAAATACACTTAGAGAGATGTATTATTCAGAATCAAATAATGGGTCAGTGTTCAAAAGAGACAAGTAGAATCAATACAATGGGATGGAAAATATAGCCAATCAACAGACAGTGCGAGTGCAAGTGGGCTGAAAGTCTAAGTGGGATACAGTCTGATCCTTTGAACTTGAGTTGGCTCTGTCTACTCACACATATGCTTGTCATGTCATGGGATTCATGCACATACAATATAACTGTAGAAGACGTTCTACTCTGAGTACTGTTACATTAAAACTAACAGTATTATGTTGGGAGCTGACTCTTAGCAGAAAGCGGTTATCATCTTTGCAGCCATCTCAGGCCATATATCCTGACAAGAGACTTGTTTTTCAACATCCCACAACAGCTGAGCACACTCTGCTAAACATTCTGTTTTTCTCACATATCCTGTTTTGTTGTATAGTGCCCACAGCTGCAAGGCATGTGGTAAAGTGCCTTCAGCTGTGTTCCTCTGAGTATGACTGTAAATACCCAGTATTTCCTTTCAATAAACAGGACGGGACTTGATCAGACTTGCTGTCTTATCTCCATTCTTTGAGTCTCTTGCCCCTCCATCCTCACTCTCTCTCTTGCTAGACCCTGTTGACTAACCTTAACAGACTGGATCAGTATTATATATTCTAATATTATTTATTTTATATTAATTATGACATACACATAATATTAATATTACAATAAATGTATACTATATGAATATATAAGCTATGCTGACTAATAAAAGTGATAATCACTTTTTAAAACCTTGTTAAAATTTGCAGAGAAGGCTGTTGGATGACATTAATAGAGTTTAGAATAATTTTTTTTTTTGAGACAGGGTTTCTCTGTATATAGCCCTGGCTGTCCTGGAACTCACTCTGTAGACCAGCCTGGCCTCAAACTCAGAAATCCACCTGCCTCTGCCTCCCAAGTGCTGGGATTAAAGGTGTGCCCTACCACTGCCTGGCAATAATTTTTTTAAAATAAACTTTTAAATAATGGCTTTTATACAAGCAAGCAAAATGGAAATAATTGAGTAATTAATAATAATGGAATAATGGAGTATATAAGGTCCCAGTCATATTATTTCAGAAGATCAAGCCAACTAGAGATGATATGTTCATAGAATAAGCAAATCATTTTCAGGTTATGATATATAATCACTCCATGCAAAAGATCATCACTTGAGGTTAGTTACAATCTTAATTTATCAAAACATATTGTGGGGTTAATATGACTTTACCTCTTTGGCATCCTTCTGCTAGTTTGTATATCCTTTGTTTGTCCTAGATATTCTTGGAGCTCAAGTTTGAAGTTAAGTGTTTAGGTTTTATCAGAGGAATAGTTGGGATATGCTGGAGTATAGCACCAGAGGGAAATCTTTTCAGGAGGCAGAGCTGCAAGTCAGTCCATACAGAGTTTGATATGCTTAAAGGCACAGACACATAGAGGAGACTGACTTGGTTGGGATGTTCACACACTACAAAAAGTACTACTGGAAGACTGGAGAAATGAAGTTTGAGGAAAAAGCATGATGGTAGAAAACTGGGTATGGACCCAAAGAATCAGAATGTTCTTACTTGGTGTTAACATCTCTCAGAGAATATCTTCCAAAGAACACTGTTCAATACTCAGGCAGGGAGTGTTTGATAATCTCAGAAGTTAAGAGTGAGTGCCTGCTTGTTTTCTAAATAAGCAAAAGGGAGCACTATCATCAAAGGGCTCCACACATACCTTTCTTCATTATGAGAAGGTAACACACATGCCATTTGCTTCAGGTGCCGTGGATCACCCTTTGGGGGCAGGATGCCTGCACTTTCATTCTTTTGAATGGTAAATCAAGAGTGATCAATACATAATTTAACGAGGCAGGCTTACCGAGGGTCCAAACATGCTGGAGATATGAGGCACATCACCTGTTCCCTGCCTGAACAGTTGTAAATGATGCTGGCAAAATATTCTGTCAGAGCCAGGCGGTGGTGGCG
>NW_021627071.1:0-2105 GCF_004785775.1 Grammomys surdaster
TAAATGATGCTGGCAAAATATTCTGTCAGAGCCAGGCGGTGGTGGCGAGCTGGGCGGTGGTGGCGCACGCCTTTAATCCCAGCACTTGGGAGGCAGAGGCAGGTGGATTTCTAAGTTCGAGGCCAGCCTGGTCTACAGAGTGAGTTTCAGGACAGCCAGGACTACACAGAGAAACCCTGTCTCGAAAAACAAACAAACAAACAAACAAAATCTGTCAAGTTAACTTCTTCTAGCTACATTGTGACTGGATCTTTCACTTAAACCCAGAGCTCACTGACTCAGCTATTCTTGCTTGCCATTTTGCTCTGGGCTTCTGCTATTAATTTTGTTACAGGCTGGTATTGCAGGCCAATCTTCATTCATGTGGTTTCTGTGGTCCAGATTTTTCTGTTCATACTCTATGGCAAGCACTTTTAACACAGAGCCATCCCCCTAGCCCTAAAAACTTGATTTTGTAAAAGACATCAAGACTTTGGGATTCTTTGCTACACAGAAACAATTAAGATACGTGGTTCCTAGAAACATTCTGTAGGCCCAAGCAAGCAAAAGGAAGAAGCATTTGATTTAGGTAGGAGAGAATATACTGAACCCAAGACATGGTAGAGCTCTCGGCTGGCAGAACACTGCTTCCTGCTTTAGCCCCCTGGGTACACATGCAAGGCTAGACTACCACCCAAAGCCAGAGCCCCTCACAAATACTATCCATGTCCCCTTTCCCCATCCCATGCTGATCATGAAGAGAGAGGATATATGGGGTGAGCAGGCTCCTGAGAACAAATCACCAACTGCAGGGAACAGGGCCAGAGGGAATACGCTTGTCTAAACAAGATCACTAAGATAGTACCATCTAGACTCTCGGCGCTGCGCTGCGGCTCCCCAACTTCTGGTCCGCCCTCGGGACAGCAAAAGCTCCCAGCTCCGTGCCGCCCTCCGCCCTCAGGCTGCCGCCCGCGCGACCCCCATCCCTGGCCCATGGCCAAGTGGCATGCAGCTGAGCCGCTCACGTTCTGCGTGCCTTGGAAGCGGCTCCTGCTCAGCGACTTCCCCGAGGAACCGCCACTCTGGGTCCCGTTGTCTGGGGTGGCTCGGCCCCTCAAGCGCCAGGGGGACTCGGGGACCATGGCGGAGCCTGAGTCTGCGCCCTGCAAGCGACGCGGCGGTGGGGACGACAGACAGGAGCTGCAGAGCAGTAGCCTGGAGCCCGGAGAGCCACCTCCTGGTGAGCAGGAGGAACCCCGGGTTAGCCACAGGCGGTGACAGGGTTGAGAGCGTGGACAGCCAGCAGAAAGCCGACAGGGTGCACAGCCAGAATGAAGACTTTTGGCAGTATAATACATTCCAGTATTGGAGGAACCCTTTACCCCCTGTTGATCTGGCAGCTCTTGAAGATGTAAGCGCAAACAGCCTGACAGAAACACTGGAGGACAAGAGTGAAGGAGTTGAGATTGACATGGAATCTTGACAGAAGGATCTGAAGAAATGAGATTCACTGAATTTGAGGCGACCTAAAGGAAAAGTTCTTTTCCGTACTTGACATAATACTTTTTTCAAACCTGAAAAATGAGGAAGAGTTTTGGGATAAATAACTTATTGCTACTGAATCTCCTAATGGAGAGTTGTCAAGGATGTGGCTGGCACAGCTGCTGACAAAATACTTTGTGTCTGCATTTTTAATGAAAAAAAGTTTTGTTCATGCTCTTGATTTTGAAGACGCTTATCTTGGAAAAGGAAGTTTTGACAGTTTTAGAGGAAGCACTCGGGTCTTCTGAACTTGCTCTGTCAGATGTTCCTTTGCACCACAAACTTATTTGTGGTGCATGGAATGAATACATTTATACAGCTGATGCCAATAAATACTTTCTTGTACATCTTGTTGGCTCCCCTTGGTTGAACAAATAGACTTGAGTATCTATGCAAAATGAAAATGTGAGATTGTTTTTGAAAACTAACCTTGTTTTAAAAGAGTATAATTTAAACTAGTGAGGATTTCTGTTTGGGTAGCTTGTTTTAATGTTCACTGTTTGCTGTTTATTAAAACAGTATAGGCGATGAATATAGCCAAACAATGGATAGATAAAGAACAGTAGGAAGCAGATACCTGCCCC
>NW_021627071.1:2205-2307 GCF_004785775.1 Grammomys surdaster
TTTTATTTTATTTTATTTTATTTTATTTTATTTTATTTTATTTTATTTTATTTTATTTTATTTTTGTACCGATTCTGTATTCCTGTATTGTGCAAATGGGGC
>NW_021627072.1:0-3917 GCF_004785775.1 Grammomys surdaster
TTTTATTTTTGTACCGATTCTGTATTCCTGTATTGTGCAAATGGGGCCAGAACCACTAGACTAGCAGCTTTTCCTGTTTAAAGGAGATCACTTAGTGCAAGCTGCAACAATCCCTCTTCATTAATTTTGTCTGTATCTTGTTATGTGTCATTACTAAGTTATTGTGTTACAGTTTTGTTTTTAATAAAGCACACTGTTTATGTTTGAAAAAAAAGATAGTACCACCTAGTTTGATCCCTATTCAATGGTACCTTTCCATACAGCTAAATATATATATATATTTTCATGTCTTTACAATGTAGGAATGCACTGTGCCTGCTTTCTTACCTACTTTCATTCCTTTCTCCTTAAAAAATAATAAGAAATATTTTAACTTCATCCTTTTTAAAATGTTGCAAGTTGCAAATAAAAACCTTTTTAAAAAAAGAAAAACACAATTAAGTTTCCGATGGGTAAGTGTGAATAGAATTACTACTGGTCAGTTTACCTGGTTTGGGCTTTTGTTTCTTTATTGTGTGTTTTTAAAAGACTTTATTTTTATTTTATGTGTATGAGTGATCCTGTATGTATATGTGTGTATGCATTGCTCACAGGGGCCAGAAGAGGGTGTGGGACCTCTTGGAGCTAGAGTTACAGACGGCTATGAGTTGGTGCTGGGAAAAGAACCTGTGTCCTCTAGAAAAGCAGCCAATGCTCTCAATTTTATTTTATTTATTCATTTATTTTTTAATGTTTGTGAGTATACTATCGCTGTATTCAGATACACCAGAAGAGGTATCCAATCCTATTACAGATGTTGTGAGCCACCATGTGGTTTGATGGGAATTGAACTCAGGACCTTTAGAAGAGCAGTCAGTGCTCTGAACTGCTCAGCCATCTCTCCAGCCCTTGGTTTTATTTTAAAGAATGACTATGCACTCAATTTTCTCACTTAAAGTCATACTGCACATTCATTATGACAAGTCCATGAAGCCAGGCTTTGTTTTCTGAATACACATTCCAAGGCTCCCTGTGGATACCAGAGACTACAGAAAGGACCAAGCTTTGCATACACCATGCCTCTTCCTATACATGCAGACACACCTATGATGAAGTTTAATTCATAAATTAGGCACAGCAAGAGCTTAATAATAATAATAACCATAATAACAGTAATAATAGTAAAACTAATTATACCAGTATACTAATAAAAGTTATGCAAAGGTGGTTTCAATTTCTGTCTCTCAAAAATATCTCAATTTCCTGTTGTGGTGGAAGCAGAGGCAGGCAGATCTCTGTGAATTTTCAGTCAGCCTGGTCTTCACAGTGAGTTTCAAGTCAGGCAAGGCTACATAGTGAGACACTATCTCTCCCTCTCAAAAACAAACAAAGAAACCAAATTCTTCCATTCTTTGTTGCATCGTAGCTTCCTTTGGAATCATAGTTCACTATGGGTTGGTTGTGATGGTTACTATTGATTGTCAAGAGTGTGGTGTGGCCTGCGCCTTTGAATCTCAGAGGCGGTTTTTGGGTTCTGGAGGCTGTGTGTTCATGGAGGTTCTCTACTCTACCTAAGTGCATATGCTGCTGAATGGAGCATCCACCCTGCCTCTAAATGAGTATCTTTTTTACACTTTTACACAGCCTGGGCGTACTGTGGGCCAGTCATCTGCTTTCTTTGCCAAAGCCTGAACATGAATACAGCAATGCCAACTCAAAGGCTTACTAGAAACTCCCAGCTATGAAACAGAATTTCTCAAGGCAGTAATAGTCATCAGACCAGTCTCTTAGACTGGAAGGTGAAAGACAAATCAGGCAACTCCAAGAGTGTCTTGAAAGAAAACAGTTCGATGGAAGATTCTAAACATGCTGATGAGCAAACTGAAGACGCTCTGCAGATAGCAATAGGATACTTCCAGAAAGGTCCTAAGAAAGCTTCACTGAGTAAAGATATGGTCTTGGGAAAACACTTGAAAATCGTGGAAAATGTAGCTTTGAACAATGGTTTAGCTCCAGAAGCAGTTGATATTTTATTGAATGTAGCCCTCAGTGGCAAGTTTGGGAATGCTGTAAACACATGGATATTGAAGTGCTTGATTCCAGAAACTCACATAGCCGAAGACTCTGTGCTTAAGGCGGTATCCTGGCTCTGTGTCGACAAGTGTTCTGGTAATATCAAGGTACTTTTTATCGTTGGTTGGTTGCGATGTTTGACTTTATGATTGATCATAAGAAGCAAATTAATTCGCTGTGTGGCTTCTTTTTTGCTTCATTGCAAGATGATACTCTGTGCACTTATGTTTGCCATTTGTTATATTTACTGACAAAGAAAGAGAATGTCAAACCATTTCATGCGAGAAAATTGCTTTATCTCCAGGCCAAAATGGGAATGCAGCCCCACATCCAGGCTTTGTTGTCACTGTATAAGTTCTTCGCTCCTACTTTGATTTCTGTATCTTTGCCTGTAAGGAAGAAGATCTTTTTTAATAATTCAAAAAAACCTGTGGAGTTCAGCTCTCCTTGCTGTGAAGCTAAGGAACCAAGGAGCTTTTCTGGAACCTCTAAAGCTTCCATTAGGTCCAACTACTGGCGGTTCTCTAAAAAGAAAATGGAATTCTCACTCAGTTATATCAGCACTAAATTCTGCTAACAAAGACTGTGGAGAAAAGCAGATGAGTCTGTTTGATTATCTCAGCAGTGATAGGTCACTTCCGCTAGAACAGCTTCAACGTTTCCCTCAACTTTTAGAGAAAATTCATTGCTTAGAGCTACCTTTTCAGATGAGCTCAGTGCTAAACGGTTCTCTGCTACTTCACTATATTAATTGTGTCAAAGATGAGTCGATCTTACTGAGGCTCTCTTATTGGTTGAGTCAAGCATTACAAGAAGAATGTGTGTGGTATAATATGAATAATTATGAACAAGAAAAGGCATTTATAAACTTCTTGGACATGGTCATCAATGTGCAGTGCTTCTTACAAGAGGGATTTTACTCCTGTGAGGCATTCTTGTATAAAAGCCTGCCTCTCTTGGATGGCTTCTCTTGAAGGTGTGTGACATATATATAAATTATGACCTTCCACTGGTGGTGGTGTTTCCTCCTGTGATCTTGCATTCTGCACTCCTAAGTCTGGATGCCACTATCTTGAACCAACTCTGCTACATTATGTACAGGTATCGTGAAAATTTAACAGCTGCCAAAAAAAAAAAAATCAGAGTTCAATCTCAGCAGCAAGGTCTGCAAAGAATTTAATTACTATTTGACAGCTATGGTTTGTTGCCTATGGATGTCCAGACCATTTGAAAAAGGAGTATACATTGATCCCCAAATCATAGAAAATACTGGAGAAGCAGAGTATTAAAAACACCTTAAATTTTGTCTACCATCCTTCTCTATTGAGCTATGTGGCTTCCTTTTTGCTACAGGAGAGCCCAGAAGAAATGACAGTACACCTGAGCTCTGTTCAGGGGAAAGAAATGGAACTGGTATTTGGACTATTTATATTCAGAGGGTTTTCAAGGCTTAAAACTTTTCATAAAAAGTAGTATCCATTGTTCTTCTGTATCTGAAACACAGAAAACCACATGGTAGACACTGACATTAACAAATGCCATGCTAGACTAAATTTCTCACTGCTAGAGAGGCTAAGTAGTTCAGCATGAGTTTCCATATCCATTTTCCAAGCTGACTATTATCTTTAAGGAGCATTGAGACTGGCCCTCTATCCATGGCTCAGGAGAGCCATGGTGTTTACTAACTTAATTTTAGTATTCAGATTTTAAGGTTACTAATGAAAAATAAACTCTTCATCATCCAATTCTCCCTTCACTGAATTATACATGAAGAGACACATCTGCTTTCTAGTAGGAAATTTGCTTTGTGTTTTCGTTTGCTATGTTAGTAGAAGAGAACAAGCAATATAAATTAAGTTACTTCT
>NW_021627073.1:0-10862 GCF_004785775.1 Grammomys surdaster
CTGGGAGGCAGATGCAGGTGGATCTCTGTGTGTCGAAGGCCAACCTCAGAATAGCCAGGGATATATATTGAGACTTTGTCTCAAAAAGAAAAGGGGACAGGGCTTAACAGTATTTCTATGTACCACAAAATATAGGAGCATTTGGCAATTTCAGAGCATTGAATTAAATACAGGATACAGGAACAGTGACACAATTTGCTGCTCATGCAGGAAGTGCTTATGTTTAATTAAAAGGTGAAGAAACTCAGGATGATATGGTTGGCCAGTGGAAAAGGCTTTTCTTAAATTACTTTTGGCACTTATCTTTCAAATGATACATAAAGATATGGCTAGCTACTATGATGAAAGCAAAAAGGGCTATTTAATTTAATGTAAAATGGCCTACATTTTATCAACTGCTTAAGGACTCTAAAACCATAGCTTCCTAAGGAGACAGACAATCATCTAAATTCTATGTTGATAGCATTTGCGTTTCCTAATTGTCTGTACAGACACAGCTACACAGCTGGAGAGAAGACTCAGGCTCACGACCAAAGAGCAGAGCACTCAACAGCCATGTTTTCTTCTAACAATAGCTCACAATCTCAACTGCTGACCAACCTTTCCTTAGCTAACACTCTCTCTCCTTAGCTAACACTCTCTCTCCTTAGCTAACACACTCTCTTCCCTTAGCTAACACTCTCTCTCCCTCTTGGATACTTACCTATGCTTACATATATATATTACAACCTTCTCTTAATAAACTCCAACTCATGAAAAAGAAAACAAAGCATTTATGATTCTCCTATCTTAATTTCTAGGATTCTATCTACTACCAATTTAAAACCGTTCCAAAACATTTATAAATCTACTACCATTTTAATCAAAACAATTTGAAACAATTGCAATCCCCAACTGCTTTTACTAGTTTCACTGAAAATTTTTAAAAATTCAAAAAATACATTTAAGTCATCCCTTCCTGATGTATTTTCTTTTCTAATTTAAAGTATTTTTCCCATCAAAGACAAACAGAAGTACCTGAACAGCCCAGTGAGGGGGTACTTGACAACAATAGAAAATCTTCAGACGTTCCAGTACAGATGTGGTTTTGTCTTCAAACTGGTCTGCAAGAGCCTAAAGAATATATATAATAATAATCTGTATGCATATTTTTTAATGTAAACAAGTTCCCATTATAAAGTTATTCAAATGCACATATAGATAACAAAGAACTCAAGTCATTTTGTGAAGGTTAGACATGTATGAAATTTCCTTTAAGTATTTTAAAATCTTGAAATTTAATCAATAAGTCTATAAACAAGCACATTTAAATACTACCAGGAAAATTTTTAACTAAATTTCAATTAATAAAACTTTCAAAGAACTAGAACTATTACTAAAAAATTTCATTTTCTCTAAGAAAATTGTCTTCTACTGTATTTATCTCTACCATAATGTCACTCTCCAATGTCAAAGACAGGTTCCCCCCCCCTCAGGAATTAAGTAATGAGAAAAGGCAGACCTATCCAATGACAAACAAATACTTTCATTCTTCAGCATGAGATCAAAGGGTGGGCATCCATTCACGCAAGACCATCTGTGTGGTGCAGTGGGCAACTGCGAGCTGTGTAACTAAAGAATTCCTATGATATCCTGAAATTCCCAACCTGGTAATGAAAAGCAGCTCCTAGGAAGAGACACTTCTCTTTAGGGGGTGGCTGTTGGTTGGTTGCTTATGCCCAGTAGATAGCCATCATCTGTGTGCCATAGGTGATGCTAACTGAACTCAGTTGGCTATGATTTATAAAGAAAGAGAATGAAAGAAGAAAAAAGAAAAGAAAGGGTATGAGGGAAGAAGGAAGGAAAGACAGAGAGAAGAGAGAGAGAAAGAGAGAGAGGAGAGAGAGGAAGGAACAAAGGAGGGAGGGAAGAAGGGAGAGAGGGAGGGAGGGAAGAAAGGAAGGAGGAAGGGAAGAAGGGAGGGAAGGAGGGAGGGAGGGAGGGAAGAAGGGAGGGAGGAAGGGAGGGAGAGGGGGGGGGAAGATGTGAAGTTGGGAAAGAGAAATGTTGGGATGACCTAAGAAGCTTTTGGAGGGAAGAATGGAATAAAGATACATTAATAAAAAAGAAAGAAAAGAAAAAAGAAAAAAAAGCAGCTCCCACAGACTACATCAGGCAGCAGCAGATGAGATGACCAAGATGGCTATTTGAAAGCAGAAACCCAGGCCGACTGTAGAGTCAAAAGCTGGCACCATACAGTAATCAAGTGCCTGGCCATCAAAAGCTCACACACAAAGTCACCTTGAATACAGACATAGTTTGAATCCTAGACAAACACATGGACAGCAGCTCCATGACCACAGGCATCATTAGGTTTGTACTCCACAGGCTTTTTCTAGTATCAGACTTTCTTTTGGGGGTTGAGGGGGAGACACTTCAAGACAGGGTTTCTCTGTGTAGCCCTGACTGTCCTGGAACTCACTCTGTATACTAGGTTGGCCTCAACCTCAGATCCTTCTGTCTCTACTTCCTGAGTGCTGGGATTAAAGGCATGTACAACCCCACCCATCTTGGTATCAGACTTTCAAATGTGAATTACTGTGACTCTTTTTTGCCACAATGATCAAGTTATTAGTAACATGTCTATTTTTGGAGACAGTGTTTCTTTACGTAGCCCTGGCTATCCTAGAGCTTGCTATGTAGACCAGACTGGCCTTGAACTCATGTAAATCCATCTGCCTCTGTCTCTGAGTAACAGGACTAATGGCATGTGTCACCACACTCGGCTTAACATAGCTTTGTTAATTTTCAAACACACAAAGCTGTTTGAAGATGGCAGAGTACCATGTGACAGTGCTGGTACACATCGACATATGGAAGTGCTGCTGTATTATACTTGTGTCTTCTTTCAAGTCATTTCAATTTTTTACAAAAGTAAAAATTTAAAAATAAATTTAAGAATCAATAATGAACCTCCTCAGAAGAAAGATAAAGACAGGAATCTAAAACAGCCTGCCAAAATCCTGCCATGATTTGATATGAAACGTCCCCCAAAGGCTGATGTGTTTGAGCACTTGGTCCCCAGCTGTGGAATACAATATTGGTTGACTTCAGAACCTTTGGGCCAAAGTATACCTGCCTTTAATTCTGATCTTAGGGCTCTTTGCTTCTTGGTTGCCCAATGAGAATAGCATGCTGCCTGCAGCTCCCACCAACACAGACTGAGTTGTCCTCACTACACCTTCCCTGCCACAATGAACTAACATCTCTGGAAACCTGGAGATAAAACCAATCCCTTTAGCTGCCTTTGTCGGGTATTTTATTAGAGACAATGAGAACAGAAATTACAGCAGAGCCAAGCACAGGCCAGTTCCTAAGTGGTACAACAGCTTCGAAACTGTGGCTCTCCGCAGCGTGTTAGGGAGGACTTACAACCACTCGTTAGTTCCGTGTCTCACAGAATGAGTTCATGTGTCAGAATAAATGCAGTAGTATACATCACTTCTTGAACAGCCCTAGATTCTATTCAATCAAAGTCAGTCAGAACAAATTGAGACATAACCATACTCTTCAACTATCTTGGACAAAGCTTCCTGGCCTTGCTTCACAGAAACTTAATAGCAAAAAGGTTGCATGCCTCTACCCAGGCTGTTTCACTGAGGGATGAAGGGAGGGAGAGAGGGAGAGAGAGAGGAAGGACAGGAAGAAAGGAGGCTGGGAGAGCAAAGAACAGTAACTTCTGGCTGAAGACATATGGTCACAATACATAAATAAAGATCACAGAGTTCCTTCATGTCAAAAGAAAGGTTTTTTTTTTAAACCAATATACCACTTTTTCAAAAGAAAAAAAATAGCTTTTACTTAATAAACCTAAACCCTAAAAGTAACATATACAAGTTACCAAGTCCTAGTTACAACAAAGTCCATGCTGTTTGATGACATGATGAGGTACCATGAATTACTCGGTAAGCAGTTCATGTATTACTAACAATCAACTTTGTGTGCATTTCAGATGCTTCTGGATGATCAACAGGTATCTATGCCACCCCTGCACAGGTTGAGAACCATTCATGTGAGCTCCCTATAAGAGCTGAACTGGCTCCACTTGTAATAAAGATTAATTTGGCACCTAGGTACTTTCTCTCCTGCATAGAATAGACTGTTTGCTATCTTACACCTGACAATCACCTAAGCAATGTTTAGCTACCACTAAAACTAAGAACATTAAACTAACAGACAAAAAAGGGTGGAGGTACACTGCTAGTCCCTCCACTGAGTTCAAAGTACTTTCTTTTTATTTGTTAATTTACTAACACATCCTAACAAAATCCTGCCATTGTTTGAGTGAAATGTCTTCCAGAGGTTCATGGTTTGCACACTAAATCTCCAGCTGGTGGTATTACACAAGAAGGGTGTGGAGTCTCTGGGCCAAGGGCCATGGCTGGCAACAGTGGGTTACTAGATTTTTCAGAGCAAGTTAATTTTTAGCAAGTTCTGAGATAATTCTACCATATTCAAATGCACTGGAATCCTCACAGGCACGGTCAATAGGAAAAGCAGAGCTGACATTACCAATGACCTGAATTCTCTTCCAGGTCTACCCACAAAGAAAGGATCATTCAGCCTCAGTGGCATTCACCTAGGAAAGGATTTTAAAAATAGTTCTTGCTCCTTCAGCAAATCTACAAATCTAATGAGATTTTTCTCATTAAAGCTTTGGTAGTTTTGTGGTTGTTTTAAATCTCTCTTAATCTTTGTAGCTTTATTTATTTTATTTCTGCTTAATAAGAGTGTTTTGCCTTTCATGGATACCATTTGTGTGTCTCCTGCCTGCAGAGCTCAGAGGCATCAGATCCCATGGAAATGGGGTTACAGATGGCTATGAGAAAAGAATCACAGCAGGGTCATCTGCAAGAGCAACAAGTGCTCTTACCCACTCGGTCCCATCTCCGGGCCCCGACAGCTTTTTACTTCAGACACTGAAGATACACTGGTTGTTAGTACCAGTTACTAATCTCAAGTATCATGTATATTCACTGGGAGCAAAACCAGGTGTTCAAAAGTGGAGTCTCCCACAACCCATAGGTAACCAGCAGATCTCAAACTTTCCAACATCCTCCCATTTGCCTTTTCAAATGCTGGGCTATATATACACACCACTGTACCTGCTTGTTTTCAATTTTAATAATTCCTTTTAAGGGCATTCCTCCTAAACTCCTTCTAAAAGCAAAGTCAATGTGTAGATGGAGTCCCAGTCCCACCAATAACGACAATGCCCATATCGCCAGGAGCTGCGGTTGCATGGGTCAGAGTGAAGGAAGCTGCAGAATCAAAGGCGAATCTCCTCCTCTTGGGGCTGCTCTATCTCAGTAAAGCCTACAGAAGATCAAGACTAACACTTAAAGTCAGCCCAGAGAATGATTTAGTTCCTAAGACAATTCTGCACGAGGTCTGGTATGACTTAAACTTCATGTGCTGCATCTGAGAGTACGGGCACACATCTTCAAAGGAGCAGAGCTGACCCAAAGGGCCTTCCCTGTCACTGAAAGCAATCCATTCTCACTAGAAGGATATCAAAGTGTCTGGACTTTCTGAAGAGCCGATAGAGACGAGCTGATAATCTAAAAGGTCGGACTGGTCACATGCCAGATAAACAATGATTTCCTTTGTGGTGTAATCTTTGGAAATATCTGTGTATGTGGGATAGAGCTTATTTTAAAATTTGAAAGTATCTACTTAACCAAATATATCAACAGTGAGGTGGAACAGCTTTCTTTCTCTTTTGTTTTTTGTTTGTTTGTTTTATTTTTCTGGACAGGAGCCTGAACCTGAACCGTGATTTACAAATTGAACAATCAAGTAGACGGCCACTTCAGACTCCCAAGGAAAAAAAGTCTCTGTGGGAAGGAGAATTAGAATTAAGATCTACTAAGTCCCACCAGCATCCTTAAACCTATGCTGAGCCAGTGTGACATAATAGTTAGAGAAAGGCGCCCGTGAGAAACAGACAGCCAGGTAAAGATCCCAGGACTCGGAGCAGGCGAGGGACCGAGCGGACAGCTTCTTCTAAGGCTTGGATCATCTCTACTTGGACAATAACCAGACAGCGAAACGAAAAGCAGTTTCTTGCTGGAGGAACACTGAGAACGGCACGTGCCCACTCTTTACCGCACTCAAATCCCATTACACAGAAATCAGGACCCACCAGTCAGTAACGTCTTCAGCTGAAAAGGCAGAGCCACCCTTCGTGCCTCCACAGTGAGGGCAGACCAGCAGAGGACCTCGGGGAAGCTGGGGGCACGCTGGTACCCACTTCCTTAGCCACACATTGGGTCAGTACTCTTAAAACTCCTGACTTCAAGTTCCTTTCAATTTTCAAAATTTCTGAGAGACTGTACAGGAATTTTGTTTCATGTACTATAATCACCACATTAAGCTGGATGAAACAAGATTGAAGACCTATGCATGAGTGCCCATAACTACACCATCCAATACTTGACAAAGATGCCAAAACACAAACACTGGAGAAAAGGCAACATCTTCGACAAATGGTGCTGGAGAAATGGACATCTACATGAAGGGTGAAATTAGTCTGTATCTATCACTCTGTACAAAAATTAACTGAAAATGGACCAGAGATCTAGATATGAAACCTGCACCTGCTAGAGGAAAACAAGGGAATGCCCTACAGGATATGGGTATGGGAAAGGATTTTCTGAATAGGACCCAATTCGCCCAGGAACTGAAGCCAACAATGAACAAAGGGGACCTCATAAAACTAAAACTCTTCTGTACCAATAAGAAGCAATCAGGTGAGCAAAACGGAAACCCACAGAGAGGGAGAATCTCTGCCAGCTACCATCTGAGAGAGAATTAATACTCAGAATATGTAAAACAAAACAAAAACAAAAAACCCCAAACACTTAAAAAAGCAAATGACCTATTCGAAAAACAGAAATAATTGGAATCTCAATAAAGTTTTCAAAAGAAGAAACAAAAATAGGTAAGAAATATTCCTCCAAAAAATCTATTTTCATGAGGGAGAGAAAGCTGAATAACAACAGAAAAAGCTCGACTTTACTTTAAAAAAATAGAATATGACTACTGTCTTAGTCACTGTTCTATAGCAATAAGAACCATGGCAAAGGCAACTATTATAAAAGAAAGCATGAACTGGACACTTGCTTACACTATCAGAGGTTTAGCCCATTACTGTCACGGCAGGAAACATGGCAACATGCATGCAGATGCTGAAAAGCAGCACTGACAACTACTACATCTTGATCTGAAGGCAGAGGAAGAAACTCTGGGCTTGACATGGGCTTTGAAATGTCAAAGATCATTCCCAGTGACATATCTGCTCCAATAAATCCTCCTAATCCTCCTAATCCTTTCAAATAGTGCCATTCCATGGAGACTAAGCATTCAAATATATGAGCCTATGAGGATCATTCTTATTCAAACCACCAGAGCTACTAACACCAGTGATTCCACTTTAATATACTCATCTAAAAAGCCACAGCATTACAGTGAACAGGACTTCCACAAGCACTGTCTTCATCCTCACCTACTCTCTTAACCTGAACAGACAACAACAGTTATAGAACTCAGCCGAGAAGATTTCACGGGATGGAGTGTTTTTAACAGTTGTCCTGAGTTTGTAATTCTCTCTCTCTCGTGGCTTTTAGAATCTTTGGTTATTTACCTTCATATATGATGCTACATTTTCTTGTTAATTTGGGCATATGTCACTTAAAGGCGCACTATGATGTAGGACCTGTCATTGGAGCCCCCATTATAACTGCTTATAACTAAGGTATGGCCCATATAAACTGTCAGTAAGAAGCCAGACAAATCTGAACAAGCGGCCTGACTCCAGCACACCTGCATTTCTTCTAGCGGGAGTAGGACATGATTGAGCTTTTCCCTTAGAGCCCCTTCTGAGCCCCTCACTATCCCCCAACTTTAACAGTTCATCAGTTAGCACTATACAGTGTTGGAAGGACACCAATTTTTACCGAAATTAAAACATTTTTTATAAAACCCATTGTTTTACATATACATTTTTATTTTAAATCATTTCCTTACTCTTGAGAGATGTAGTAATTTCAACAAACACCGAAGCACGACACTGTGAATCAGATGAACTGGCAAAAGTTCAGAGCATGAGCTAAGTGACTCAACAAAAGCAGCAAATTAGACAGACCACAGCATCATCCTGTCACATGACCTGGCTAATTTCCAAAGCCTGGGAGTTAGGGAGATAAAAATATTTTTCTCCTGAAGTACTGCCCTGCAGAGGCAGAAATGACAATTCTAACTCTGTTCCTCAAGTAGACACACACACCTCTCTTGGTAAGGTGGCACAGCACGAGAAGATGAGGAGGTAAAACAGACCCTGCAGCAGAGGAACATCCCTGGCCTTTTAGCTCCCTGCCGATGCCGCTCAGAGCATGTTCTCAGCCTCTCACAGCAAAGACGGAAGATCTAAAGCCCAAGCTGGGTGTGGAGGTAGGAGGATCAGGAGCTCACTCTTGGCTGCACAGTGAGTTTGAGGCCAGCATGGATACGTGACAAAATTTAGGATTACAGAGGTCAACTACTAAGGTCACAAAGCTACAAACGAAAGTGACGAAGCTGTGCTTTGTGGCCAAATTCTAAATCCTGCTTTTGCAAGTGCCACAGGTAAATGTGTCCCAGCAGCAGAGGGAGGGAGGGAGCACCTCCATGGTACCTGCGTCTGCCTCCTTGCCCGGTCCACTCTCAAATTTTGTCCGGAGGATCAAGGCTGACGTCAGAACTTTGGTTGTGAGAGCAAACACTGATGGAAGAAAGGAGAGGGCGGAGGAAAAAGGGGTCAGCCAGAGAGGCGGCTCTCAGAGGTACCCAGCTCCCAAATCACAATGCAGCGAGATGCAGCGAAATGCAGATCTGACCCCCTACGCCGACAAAGGGCTCTCCTCTTTTTCAACTCATATATAGGACACTATTTTTAATGTAGGAGAATCCTTTCAGCTGTGCTTAGAGAGTCCCAAATGTTCAAGGCCCTAACTTCTGACAAAATGCTTTCCTAAAGGGGGCATCCTAAGAAAAACTCACCTACAATGAAAGTTAAACTATGCACATATTGAAACCTAACCCAGAGAAAGTCATGCCAGCCCTCAAACAGAACTCAGGCAGACACTTTAAATAGAACCAGCAGTGCTAAAAAACAAAGTAAACGTTTTGAGAGAAACGGTGTCCGGTGGTAAATGGGGGCTGCTTGGCATACTGGCACACTTGACAGTCATCTCTCAGACAGCCATGGGGAATGCACAACTGTCCCTGGGTGGTCATCCCAATGACCTTCACTAAAGCTCAGTGTAAGCAAAGAGGCTTCTTTATCTGTCACCTGCCTGCCTCACTGGCCACTCACCCCTGCCCAGGAGTGGCCATGCCTTTTATTTCCTTTCATTTAAAAAAAAAAATGAAAACCCTCTATTTTTAGGCTAAAATACTAATAATGGGTTTCACCAGAGTGTTTCCACACACGTGTGCAATTATAGTTTATTCTCCTTGGTTGCTGTCCCACTGTTTCCCCGACGGCCCCAGCCTCCTCTAGTTGCCTCCCTTCCTTCCCAAAGAGAGTCTCCATTTTATCTCATCACATGGATCTCCTCAGCTCTTCCCCCTCACTAAAGATCTTGGCCTCCGTTCTCATGATCCCCTTTCTAGTTTCAGGACACCTGAATTCTAACCCTTAATCTAGACCAATCTCCCTACAGTTAAGAAAATGAAGATTACATTGGAAGCTGATAGTAGAATTTTGTCCCAAAGCAACTTTCTCATTTTATACGATTTTCCAGAAAGCAAGTCAGACCATTCCCTCACAGGAGAGACAACAGGAGGTCTGCCTTGAACTTCTATGTGGCTGTCAAGAAAAATATCACCACTAAACAATGAAAACAAAATGCCATCTGACAAACAGATATTTTAAAGGCTTTGAGAAAGGAACAGACCAGATAACAATCTCACTGAAGAAGGTAACTATTCTCCAAGGAGGAACCCGTGCACTGCAGTGAGTATGCTGCAGGAAACACTGCCACAGGGTAAGGTAATGGGCAGGACTAGGAAAGGAAAAGAAAGCACTCTTCACACATGTGCTACGGGCTTGTGCAGAGAATTATATTCATACATCTGCAATCAAGACCAACAGTGAGAACAGCCCACTGCCTCGGCAGCAGCAGGAATACCCACTGCTTAAAAATCAACCCTGAGGGGAAGAGGTACTGAGTCTTCACTAGATACCAACGGAATCACCGCTTGAAATCCCACTCCACTGAGAACCTTAGAAATCATGACCCCCGTCTACATCTGGACCAGCCTCGGCTTAACAGCTCCTTGTCAGCAATTCTCAATCGCCTTATCTAAGGGACTCCATCTTCACACGGGGAGTCTCCATTGCTGCACCCAGTTTGGTTCAGAGAAGAATTCGAGTTATGTCATTCGCCTGTGCCTTGCAGCCTGCCTGGCACACTACGGGTACACATGGAAGAGGAAAGGGACAAACGGGGTGTTGCTCAACTTCTTACCTTTGGCAGAAGGTAAGTATACATAGGTGTAGCCCAGCAACAGGATTCGTGTCTGGAACCCTAAATGTAGCCAACTACCTGTACCTCGAGAGGTCACAGACCCTAGAGGACCTTCTGGTACCATTTTCCTAAACTAATATAGCTTCTAACTGTGCTCTACAACTTATCCTTGTACTCACAGACAAGTGTAGCTCTCACCCTCACCAAACAAGCTTCACTTTTGCAGCAGATGAGGCTAGTACTGAGATCCAAAACCAGTCAAAATGCAGAGAATAAATGATCATGGAGAAATCAGCCCCAACTGGGACATCT
>NW_021627074.1:0-10856 GCF_004785775.1 Grammomys surdaster
CTGGGAGGCAGATGCAGGTGGATCTCTGTGTGTCGAAGGCCAACCTCGTCTATATAGTAAGTTCCAGAATAGCCAGGGATATATATTGAGACTTTGTCTCAAAAAGAAAAGGGGACAGGGCTTAACAGTATTTCTATGTACCACAAAATATAGGAGCATTTGGCAATTTCAGAGCATTGAATTAAATACAGGATACAGGAACAGTGACACAATTTGCTGCTCATGCAGGAAGTGCTTATGTTTAATTAAAAGGTGAAGAAACTCAGGATGATATGGTTGGCCAGTGGAAAAGGCTTTTCTTAAATTACTTTTGGCACTTATCTTTCAAATGATACATAAAGATATGGCTAGCTACTATGATGAAAGCAAAAAGGGCTATTTAATTTAATGTAAAATGGCCTACATTTTATCAACTGCTTAAGGACTCTAAAACCATAGCTTCCTAAGGAGACAGACAATCATCTAAATTCTATGTTGATAGCATTTGCGTTTCCTAATTGTCTGTACAGACACAGCTACACAGCTGGAGAGAAGACTCAGGCTCACGACCAAAGAGCAGAGCACTCAACAGCCATGTTTTCTTCTAACAATAGCTCACAATCTCAACTGCTGACCAACCTTTCCTTAGCTAACACTCTCTCTCCTTAGCTAACACTCTCTCTCCTTAGCTAACACACTCTCTTCCCTTAGCTAACACTCTCTCTCCCTCTTGGATACTTACCTATGCTTACATATATATATTACAACCTTCTCTTAATAAACTCCAACTCATGAAAAAGAAAACAAAGCATTTATGATTCTCCTATCTTAATTTCTAGGATTCTATCTACTACCAATTTAAAACCGTTCCAAAACATTTATAAATCTACTACCATTTTAATCAAAACAATTTGAAACAATTGCAATCCCCAACTGCTTTTACTAGTTTCACTGAAAATTTTTAAAAATTCAAAAAATACATTTAAGTCATCCCTTCCTGATGTATTTTCTTTTCTAATTTAAAGTATTTTTCCCATCAAAGACAAACAGAAGTACCTGAACAGCCCAGTGAGGGGGTACTTGACAACAATAGAAAATCTTCAGACGTTCCAGTACAGATGTGGTTTTGTCTTCAAACTGGTCTGCAAGAGCCTAAAGAATATATATAATAATAATCTGTATGCATATTTTTTAATGTAAACAAGTTCCCATTATAAAGTTATTCAAATGCACATATAGATAACAAAGAACTCAAGTCATTTTGTGAAGGTTAGACATGTATGAAATTTCCTTTAAGTATTTTAAAATCTTGAAATTTAATCAATAAGTCTATAAACAAGCACATTTAAATACTACCAGGAAAATTTTTAACTAAATTTCAATTAATAAAACTTTCAAAGAACTAGAACTATTACTAAAAAATTTCATTTTCTCTAAGAAAATTGTCTTCTACTGTATTTATCTCTACCATAATGTCACTCTCCAATGTCAAAGACAGGTTCCCCCCCCCTCAGGAATTAAGTAATGAGAAAAGGCAGACCTATCCAATGACAAACAAATACTTTCATTCTTCAGCATGAGATCAAAGGGTGGGCATCCATTCACGCAAGACCATCTGTGTGGTGCAGTGGGCAGCTGCGAGCTGTGTAACTAAAGAATTCCTATGATATCCTGAAATTCCCAACCTGGTAATGAAAAGCAGCTCCTAGGAAGAGACACTTCTCTTTAGGGGGTGGCTGTTGGTTGGTTGCTTATGCCCAGTAGATAGCCATCATCTGTGTGCCATAGGTGATGCTAACTGAACTCAGTTGGCTATGATTTATAAAGAAAGAGAATGAAAGAAGAAAAAAGAAAAGAAAGGGTATGAGGGAAGAAGGAAGGAAAGACAGAGAGAAGAGAGAGAGAAAGAGAGAGAGGAGAGAGAGGAAGGAACAAAGGAGGGAGGGAAGAAGGGAGAGAGGGAGGGAGGGAAGAAAGGAAGGAGGAAGGGAAGAAGGGAGGGAAGGAGGGAGGGAGGGAGGGAAGAAGGGAGGGAGGAAGGGAGGGAGAGGGGGGGGGAAGATGTGAAGTTGGGAAAGAGAAATGTTGGGATGACCTAAGAAGCTTTTGGAGGGAAGAATGGAATAAAGATACATTAATAAAAAAGAAAGAAAAGAAAAAAGAAAAAAAAGCAGCTCCCACAGACTACATCAGGCAGCAGCAGATGAGATGACCAAGATGGCTATTTGAAAGCAGAAACCCAGGCCGACTGTAGAGTCAAAAGCTGGCACCATACAGTAATCAAGTGCCTGGCCATCAAAAGCTCACACACAAAGTCACCTTGAATACAGACATAGTTTGAATCCTAGACAAACACATGGACAGCAGCTCCATGACCACAGGCATCATTAGGTTTGTACTCCACAGGCTTTTTCTAGTATCAGACTTTCTTTTGGGGGTTGAGGGGGAGACACTTCAAGACAGGGTTTCTCTGTGTAGCCCTGACTGTCCTGGAACTCACTCTGTATACTAGGTTGGCCTCAACCTCAGATCCTTCTGTCTCTACTTCCTGAGTGCTGGGATTAAAGGCATGTACAACCCCACCCATCTTGGTATCAGACTTTCAAATGTGAATTACTGTGACTCTTTTTTGCCACAATGATCAAGTTATTAGTAACATGTCTATTTTTGGAGACAGTGTTTCTTTACGTAGCCCTGGCTATCCTAGAGCTTGCTATGTAGACCAGACTGGCCTTGAACTCATGTAAATCCATCTGCCTCTGTCTCTGAGTAACAGGACTAATGGCATGTGTCACCACACTCGGCTTAACATAGCTTTGTTAATTTTCAAACACACAAAGCTGTTTGAAGATGGCAGAGTACCATGTGACAGTGCTGGTACACATCGACATATGGAAGTGCTGCTGTATTATACTTGTGTCTTCTTTCAAGTCATTTCAATTTTTTACAAAAGTAAAAATTTAAAAATAAATTTAAGAATCAATAATGAACCTCCTCAGAAGAAAGATAAAGACAGGAATCTAAAACAGCCTGCCAAAATCCTGCCATGATTTGATATGAAACGTCCCCCAAAGGCTGATGTGTTTGAGCACTTGGTCCCCAGCTGTGGAATACAATATTGGTTGACTTCAGAACCTTTGGGCCAAAGTATACCTGCCTTTAATTCTGATCTTAGGGCTCTTTGCTTCTTGGTTGCCCAATGAGAATAGCATGCTGCCTGCAGCTCCCACCAACACAGACTGAGTTGTCCTCACTACACCTTCCCTGCCACAATGAACTAACATCTCTGGAAACCTGGAGACAAAACCAATCCCTTTAGCTGCCTTTGTCGGGTATTTTATTAGAGACAACGAGAACAGAAAGTACAGCAGAGCCAAGCACAGGCCAGTTCCTAAGTGGTACAACAGCTTCGAAACTGTGGCTCTCCGCAGTGTGTTAGGGAGGACTTACAACCACTCGTTAGTTCCGTGTCTCACAGAATGAGTTCATGTGTCAGAATAAATGCAGTAGTATACATCACTTCTTGAACAGCCCTAGATTCTATTCAATCAAAGTCAGTCAGAACAAATTGAGACATAACCACACTCTTCAACTATCTTGGACAAAGCTTCCTGGCCTTGCTTCACAGAAACTTAATAGCAAAAAGGTTGCATGCCTCTACCCAGGCTGTTTCACTGAGGGATGAAGGGAGGGAGAGAGGGAGAGAGAGAGGAAGGACAGGAAGAAAGGAGGCTGCTGAAGACATATGGTCACAATACATAAATAAAGATCACAGAGTTCCTTCATGTCAAAAGAAAGGTTTTTTTTTTAAACCAATATACCACTTTTTCAAAAGAAAAAAAATAGCTTTTACTTAATAAACCTAAACCCTAAAAGTAACATATACAAGTTACCAAGTCCTAGTTACAACAAAGTCCATGCTGTTTGATGACATGATGAGGTACCATGAATTACTCGGTAAGCAGTTCATGTATTACTAACAATCAACTTTGTGTGCATTTCAGATGCTTCTGGATGATCAACAGGTATCTATGCCACCCCTGCACAGGTTGAGAACCATTCATGTGAGCTCCCTATAAGAGCTGAACTGGCTCCACTTGTAATAAAGATTAATTTGGCACCTAGGTACTTTCTCTCCTGCATAGAATAGACTGTTTGCTATCTTACACCTGACAATCACCTAAGCAATGTTTAGCTACCACTAAAACTAAGAACATTAAACTAACAGACAAAAAAGGGTGGAGGTACACTGCTAGTCCCTCCACTGAGTTCAAAGTACTTTCTTTTTATTTGTTAATTTACTAACACATTCTAACAAAATCCTGCCATTGTTTGAGTGAAATGTCTTCCAGAGGTTCATGGTTTGCACACTAAATCTCCAGCTGGTGGTATTACACAAGAAGGGTGTGGAGTCTCTGGGCCAAGGGCCATGGCTGGCAACAGTGGGTTACTAGATTTTTCAGAGCAAGTTAATTTTTAGCAAGTTCTGAGATAATTCTACCATATTCAAATGCACTGGAATCCTCACAGGCACGGTCAATAGGAAAAGCAGAGCTGACATTACCAATGACCTGAATTCTCTTCCAGGTCTACCCACAAAGAAAGGATCATTCAGCCTCAGTGGCATTCACCTAGGAAAGGATTTTAAAAATAGTTCTTGCTCCTTCAGCAAATCTACAAATCTAATGAGATTTTTCTCATTAAAGCTTTGGTAGTTTTGTGGTTGTTTTAAATCTCTCTTAATCTTTGTAGCTTTATTTATTTTATTTCTGCTTAATAAGAGTGTTTTGCCTTTCATGGATACCATTTGTGTGTCTCCTGCCTGCAGAGCTCAGAGGCATCAGATCCCATGGAAATGGGGTTACAGATGGCTATGAGAAAAGAATCACAGCAGGGTCATCTGCAAGAGCAACAAGTGCTCTTACCCACTCGGTCCCATCTCCGGGCCCCGACAGCTTTTTACTTCAGACACTGAAGATACACTGGTTGTTAGTACCAGTTACTAATCTCAAGTATCATGTATATTCACTGGGAGCAAAACCAGGTGTTCAAAAGTGGAGTCTCCCACAACCCATAGGTAACCAGCAGATCTCAAACTTTCCAACATCCTCCCATTTGCCTTTTCAAATGCTGGGCTATATATACACACCACTGTACCTGCTTGTTTTCAATTTTAATAATTCCTTTTAAGGGCATTCCTCCTAAACTCCTTCTAAAAGCAAAGTCAATGTGTAGATGGAGTCCCAGTCCCACCAATAACGACAATGCCCATATCGCCAGGAGCTGCGGTTGCATGGGTCAGAGTGAAGGAAGCTGCAGAATCAAAGGCGAATCTCCTCCTCTTGGGGCTGCTCTATCTCAGTAAAGCCTACAGAAGATCAAGACTAACACTTAAAGTCAGCCCAGAGAATGATTTAGTTCCTAAGACAATTCTGCACGAGGTCTGGTATGACTTAAACTTCATGTGCTTGCATCTGAGAGTACGGGCACACATCTTCAAAGGAGCAGAGCTGACCCAAAGGGCCTTCCCTGTCACTGAAAGCAATCCATTCTCACTAGAAGGATATCAAAGTGTCTGGACTTTCTGAAGAGCCGATAGAGACGAGCTGATAATCTAAAAGGTCGGACTGGTCACATGCCAGATAAACAATGATTTCCTTTGTGGTGTAATCTTTGGAAATATCTGTGTATGTGGGATAGAGCTTATTTTAAAATTTGAAAGTATCTACTTAACCAAATATATCAACAGTGAGGTGGAACAGCTTTCTTTCTCTTTTGTTTTTTGTTTGTTTGTTTTATTTTTCTGGACAGGAGCCTGAACCTGAACCGTGATTTACAAATTGAACAATCAAGTAGACGGCCACTTCAGACTCCCAAGGAAAAAAAGTCTCTGTGGGAAGGAGAATTAGAATTAAGATCTACTAAGTCCCACCAGCATCCTTAAACCTATGCTGAGCCAGTGTGACATAATAGTTAGAGAAAGGCGCCCGTGAGAAACAGACAGCCAGGTAAAGATCCCAGGACTCGGAGCAGGCGAGGGACCGAGCGGACAGCTTCTTCTAAGGCTTGGATCATCTCTACTTGGACAATAACCAGACAGCGAAACGAAAAGCAGTTTCTTGCTGGAGGAACACTGAGAACGGCACGTGCCCACTCTTTACCGCACTCAAATCCCATTACACAGAAATCAGGACCCACCAGTCAGTAACGTCTTCAGCTGAAAAGGCAGAGCCACCCTTCGTGCCTCCACAGTGAGGGCAGACCAGCAGAGGACCTCGGGGAAGCTGGGGGCACGCTGGTACCCACTTCCTTAGCCACACATTGGGTCAGTACTCTTAAAACTCCTGACTTCAAGTTCCTTTCAATTTTCAAAATTTCTGAGAGACTGTACAGGAATTTTGTTTCATGTACTATAATCACCACATTAAGCTGGATGAAACAAGATTGAAGACCTATGCATGAGTGCCCATAACTACAACCATCCAATACTTGACAAAGATGCCAAAACACAAACACTGGAGAAAAGGCAACATCTTCAACAAATGGTGCTGGAGAAATGGACATCTACATGAAGGGTGAAATTAGTCTGTATCTATCACTCTGTACAAAAATTAACTGAAAATGGACCAGAGATCTAGATATGAAACCTGCACCTGCTAGAGGAAAACAAGGGAATGCCCTACAGGATATGGGTATGGGAAAGGATTTTCTGAATAGGACCCAATTCGCCCAGGAACTGAAGCCAACAATGAACAAAGGGGACCTCATAAAACTAAAACTCTTCTGTACCAATAAGAAGCAATCAGGTGAGCAAAAAGGAAACCCACAGAGAGGGAGAATCTCTGCCAGCTACCATCTGAGAGAGAATTAATACTCAGAATATGTAAAACAAAACAAAAACAAAAAACCCCAAACACTTAAAAAAGCAAATGACCTATTCGAAAAACAGAAATAATTGGAATCTCAATAAAGTTTTCAAAAGAAGAAACAAAAATAGGTAAGAAATATTCCTCCAAAAAATCTATTTTCATGAGGGAGAGAAAGCTGAATAACAACAGAAAAAGCTCGACTTTACTTTAAAAAAATAGAATATGACTACTGTCTTAGTCACTGTTCTATAGCAATAAGAACCATGGCAAAGGCAACTATTATAAAAGAAAGCATGAACTGGACACTTGCTTACACTATCAGAGGTTTAGCCCATTACTGTCACGGCAGGAAACATGGCAACATGCATGCAGATGCTGAAAAGCAGCACTGACAACTACTACATCTTGATCTGAAGGCAGAGGAAGAAACTCTGGGCTTGACATGGGCTTTGAAATGTCAAAGATCATTCCCAGTGACGTATCTGCTCCAATAAATCCTCCTAATCCTCCTAATCCTTTCAAATAGTGCCATTCCATGGAGACTAAGCATTCAAATATATGAGCCTATGAGGATCATTCTTATTCAAACCACCAGAGCTACTAACACCAGTGATTCCACTTTAATATACTCATCTAAAAAGCCACAGCACTACAGTGAACAGGACTTCCACAAGCACTGTCTTCATCCTCACCTACTCTCTTAACCTGAACAGACAACAATAGTTATAGAACTCAGCCGAGAAGATTTCACGGGATGGAGTGTTTTTAACAGTTGTCCTGAGTTTGTAATTCTCTCCCTCTCGTGGCTTTTAGAATCTTTGGTTATTTACCTTCATATATGATGCTACATTTTCTTGTTAATTTGGGCATATGTCACTTAAAGGCGCACTATGATGTAGGACCTGTCATTGGAGCCCCCATTATAACTGCTTATAACTAAGGTATGGCCCATATAAACTGTCAGTAAGAAGCCAGACAAATCTGAACAAGCGGCCTGACTCCAGCACACCTGCGTTTCTTCTAGCGGGAGTAGGACATGATTGAGCTTTTCCCTTAGAGCCCCTTCTGAACCCCTCACTATCCCCCAACTTTAACAGTTCATCAGTTAGCACTATACAGTGTTGGAAGGACACCAATTTTTACCAAAATTAAAACATTTTTTATAAAACCCATTGTTTTACATATACATTTTTATTTTAAATCATTTCCTTACTCTTGAGAGATGTAGTAATTTCAACAAACACCGAAGCACGACACTGTGAATCAGATGAACTGGCAAAAGTTCAGAGCATGAGCTAAGTGACTCAACAAAAGCAGCAAATTAGACAGACCACAGCATCATCCTGTCACATGACCTGGCTAATTTCCAAAGCCTGGGAGTTAGGGAGATAAAAATATTTTTCTCCTGAAGTACTGCCCTGCAGAGGCAGAAATGACAATTCTAACTCTGTTCCTCAAGTAGACACACACACCTCTCTTGGTAAGGTGGCACAGCACGAGAAGATGAGGAGGTAAAACAGACCCTGCAGCAGAGGAACATCCCTGGCCTTTTAGCTCCCTGCTGATGCCGCTCAGAGCATGTTCTCAGCCTCTCACAGCAAAGACGGAAGATCTAAAGCCCAAGCTGGGTGTGGAGGTAGGAGGATCAGGAGCTCACTCTTGGCTGCACAGTGAGTTTGAGGCCAGCATGGATACGTGACAAAATTTAGGATTACAGAGGTCAACTACTAAGGTCACAAAGCTACAAACGAAAGTGACGAAGCTGTGCTTTGTGGCCAAATTCTAAATCCTGCTTTTGCAAGTGCCACAGGTAAATGTGTCCCAGCAGCAGAGGGAGGGAGGGAGCACCTCCATGGTACCTGCGTCTGCCTCCTTGCCCGGTCCACTCTCAAATTTTGTCCGGAGGATCAAGGCTGACGTCAGAACTTTGGTTGTGAGAGCAAACACTGATGGAAGAAAGGAGAGGGCGGAGGAAAAAGGGGTCAGCCAGAGAGGCGGCTCTCAGAGGTACCCAGCTCCCAAATCACAATGCAGCGAGATGCAGCGAAATGCAGATCTGACCCCCTACGCCGACAAAGGGCTCTCCTCTTTTTCAACTCATATATAGGACACTATTTTTAATGTAGGAGAATCCTTTCAGCTGTGCTTAGAGAGTCCCAAATGTTCAAGGCCCTAACTTCTGACAAAATGCTTTCCTAAAGGGGGCATCCTAAGAAAAACTCACCTACAATGAAAGTTAAACTATGCACATATTGAAACCTAACCCAGAGAAAGTCATGCCAGCCCTCAAACAGAACTCAGGCAGACACTTTAAATAGAACCAGCAGTGCTAAAAAACAAAGTAACCGTTTTGAGAGAAACGGTGTCCGGTGGTAAATGGGGGCTGCTTGGCATACTGGCACACTTGACAGTCATCTCTCAGACAGCCATGGGGAATGCACAACTGTCCCTGGGTGGTCATCCCAATGACCTTCACTAAAGCTCAGTGTAAGCAAAGGGGCTTCTTTATCTGTCACCTGCCTGCCTCACTGGCCACTCACCCCTGCCCAGGAGTGGCCATGCCTTTTATTTCCTTTCATTTAAAAAAAAAAATGAAAACCCTCTATTTTTAGGCTAAAATACTAATAATGGGTTTCACCAGAGTGTTTCCACACACGTGTGCAATTATAGTTTATTCTCCTTGGTTGCTGTCCCACTGTTTCCCCGACGGCCCCAGCCTCCTCTAGTTGCCTCCCTTCCTTCCCAAAGAGAGTCTCCATTTTATCTCATCACATGGATCTCCTCAGCTCTTCCCCCTCACTAAAGATCTCGGCCTCCGTTCTCATGATCCCCTTTCTAGTTTCAGGACACCTGAATTCTAACCCTTAATCTAGACCAATCTCCCTACAGTTAAGAAAATGAAGATTACACTGGAAGCTGATAGTAGAATTTTGTCCCAAAGCAACTTTCTCATTTTATACGATTTTCCAGAAAGCAAGTCAGACTGTTCCCTCACAGGAGAGACAACAGGAGGTCTGCCTTGAACTTCTATGTGGCTGTCAAGAAAAATATCACCACTAAACAATGAAAACAAAATACCATCTGACAAACAGATATTTTAAAGGCTTTGAGAAAGGAACAGACCAGATAACAATCTCACTGAAGAAGGTAACTATTCTCCAAGGAGGAACCCGTGCACTGCAGTGAGTATGCTGCAGGAAACACTGCCACAGGGTAAGGTAATGGGCAGGACTAGGAAAGGAAAAGAAAGCACTCTTCACACATGTGCTACGGGCTTGTGCAGAGAATTATATTCATACATCTGCAATCAAGACCAACAGTGAGAACAGCCCACTGCCTCGGCAGCAGCAGGAATACCCACTGCTTAAAAATCAAGCCTGAGGGGAAGAGGTACTGAGTCTTCACTAGATACCAACGGAATCACCGCTTGAAATCCCACTCCACTGAGAACCTTAGAAATCATGACCCCCGTCTACATCTGGACCAGCCTCGGCTTAACAGCTCCTTGTCAGCAATTCTCAATCGCCTTATCTAAGGGACTCCATCTTCACACGGGGAGTCTCCATTGCTGCACCCAGTTTGGTTCAGAGAAGAATTCGAGTTATGTCATTCGCCTGTGCCTTGCAGCCTGCCTGGCACACTACGGGTACACATGGAAGAGGAAAGGGACAAACGGGGTGTTGCTCAACTTCTTACCTTTGGCAGAAGGTAAGTATACATAGGTGTAGCCCAGCAACAGGATTCGTGTCTGGAACCCTAAATGTAGCCAACTACCTGTACCTCGAGAGGTCACAGACCCTAGAGGACCTTCTGGTACCATTTTCCTAAACTAATATAGCTTCTAACTGTGCTCTACAACTTATCCTTGTACTCACAGACAAGTGTAGCTCTCACCCTCACCAAACAAGCTTCACTTTTGCAGCAGATGAGGCTAGTACTGAGATCCAAAACCAGTCAAAATGCAGAGAATAAATGATCATGGAGAAATCAGCCCCAACTGGGACATCT
>NW_021627075.1:0-2066 GCF_004785775.1 Grammomys surdaster
TCAGGAAAGGGAGCCAAAAGATTCTAAAAGCCATACAACCAGGACACTAGCTACCTGTGAGACAGAGTCTTCTAAGTGTGACAGGTACATATACCCACCACATCTCAACAATATGGTGCGCTGAGAAGCCAACATGACGAACACACCAACAATACAGACAGGGGAAGCTTCACAAGCCATTGGTCCTTTTATATAAGCTACCTCTTATTAAAAAGGTATTTTTATAAAACTCCATTTGTTCTGTGGCAAATGACATATAAAAAGGTTCCAAATAATGTAAGCTCCTTTGTAAAGGGAGCAGTTGGCAGAGTGCTGGCCTGGCATCCATGGTACTGGAGTTTGAGCTCTAGTACCACACAAACCAAGAGAAACAGCACACACCTGTAATCCTAGCACTTAGGAGGAGGCAGAAGGCTCAGGAGTTCAAGGCCATCTTCAGCTACAAACCAAGTTCAAGGCAAGCCTGAGTTACATGAGACCCTTTATCTCAAAAGCAAATTCTATCCTAAACTAACCTGAGTCCCCCTACTTTTCCAGTCATAGCTTATGTACTGTAAATAAATGGAATGAGAGACTAATATGTTATGTTCAGAGGGAAAAACGGACGAAATTTAGCTGACTTAATACTAATTCCACTTCCAAAATCCTAATAACATCTTGAGCCCATGCTTTCCTTTGTTGAACTTTAGCTATTTGTATCTTGAAGTTGAATTCAATGACTTTAGATTTCATACTTACTGACTATCTCACAGTTTTTACTGTTCAATGGAGGTGGCAGGAAATAGCTGAGAAAAGCTTGCTTGGGTGCCGGAAGGAGAAGACTGGAGCTGCACAAGGAGCCCCATGGCTTATAAACTAATGCCTGAGGCTTGGGATCATCCCGACTAGTGAAACAAATGCTGGTTGCTAATATAGTCCAGTTTATCATTTTTATGCCTGCAACTTTATTAGCCTGCTCAACTCTCCTATGGTCTCCTATGTTTAACTTCTCTGGCTTTATTGTTTAGCCTTCTATTTTTATATGGTAGATCTGTTTGAATTGATTCTTTTATGCAGCATGATCTCCTGTTCTCCATATGGACATATAAATTATCCAGGGCCACTGACTGGAAAGTCTACTGTGCTGCAATACCTGCTCTGTCATAAATCTGGTGAACCACATCCGAACGGCTCTCTTCAGAACCATCTGCCCCACTGGCAGCTTTCTATCTTCTTGTGTCCAAACATCTTAATTCAATGTTTCCCAGGCTTTCAAGCGCATACAAACGACCAGAGAGTGTGCTGGAACCCACACTCCTTGGCCTCAGCCCCCAGTTCTCCATCAGTCTGCTTCCGGGTGGAGGCAGGAAGACTCCACTTCTCAGAGATGGCAGCTGGGGCTCCGGTTGCCGCTCAAGTGCCACAGTCTCATAAGCACTGCCTCGGTCAGACAGCTTCACACAGTACATGGCTTCCAGCTCTCTTCCTGACCGCCTAAGACATTTTTCACCTTTGTCTTCTCTATGAACTGAAAATCAGCTTCTTAAAAGGCCCCTTAGGTCTACCACACACATTTAAAAAGAAAAACAAAACAAAAAACAAAAACAGCAAAATCAAACTGCGGGAATTTTGTGAGAACTGCATAGACCAAACAAAGCAGGTTAGTTTGGAGAGACTGGAAATGCTAAATGCTGGGTCACCCATGAACAAATGTGCGGCTCCTGGTATTTAGGTCCTCGTTAGTCTCTCGGAACGTTCTGCTACTGAGATGTTATCAATATTTTGGTAAATACAATTTCTAGAAATATGATGCATTTTGATACTTTGATGCTATTACAAATAGCATCTTTTTTTCTTTCTTTAAAAAAATAATTTTAATTATGGTTAAAAAAATATACAGACCATAAAATTTATCAGCAAACCAGCTTTTAAACACACAGTTCAGTAATGCTAAATGAATTCACTTTAACTTTCACTTTGTTGTGCAATCTCCAGGATTTTTTTCATGTGCAACTCTAAGCTATACCATTAAACAGCAGCTTCCCCTCCCTCCCTCCCTCCCTCCCTCCTTCCCTCCCTCCCTCCCT
>NW_021627075.1:2166-11209 GCF_004785775.1 Grammomys surdaster
CCCTCCTTCCCTCCCTCCCTCCCTCCCTCTCTCCTTCCCTCCCTCTTCTAAGGCTGAGGAACCAGCACCCTACTTCTTGTCCCTGTGAACCTGACCACTCTTGTTATCAAGCAGCTGCAAATGTGATCTTGGAAAAAGATAGGAGTGTAAAAATAAATCTTACTCTTGCAGCCTGCTAATATACCACCACATTGAATTACTACTCATAATCAAAATGTAGTCTCAAACACATTGAGCAATTTTGTATTCAACAAGTCTCACTTTTAGAAAGAATTCGGGCACAGATGCAAATGATCTAAATGTTTGCAGCCCCATACATGTATATGAGCTGCGATTTCCACCACTTTTGCTTATAAAAGGGAAGCAGAAACCACTTGTATGGGAGTAACACATGCATGCTATTTTAAGACACACGCTCTCTCTCATTCTCAATTTACACTGACCAAAATCTTCAAACACTGATGTATTGAACCAGTAGGCTTTAGCATGCATATAATTTTTCATAAGCTCTTAATATTCTTATTTTTGTGAATAAAATGCTAGTAATCTCTTTTATTTGTGTTTACAATGTGTTTTCTTTTGGTTTTAGTTTTTTGGTTTTGTTGTCTTTTGTGAGGTATGCTAAGGATCAAATCCTAGGTCTCAAACATGCTAGGCAAGTTTTCCACCAACAAGATATAGCACTAGCTATTTATAGTCACAATGGTTTATAAATGAAGCAACAAATTCACTTCTGCGGTGAATTTGAATTCTGCGGTGAATTCTGTCTTTGACAAGAAGTATACAAAGATACTCTGAGAACAGAAAGGAGCACTCACTACAGATGATGGGAGGATTTCTGCTACCTGAGCGCTTACTCCCGTGAGGCATGTCACTGAGCCAAAGTGCAGATTTCACAACGTAAGTCAGTGAGTCAGGAGAGATGATTCCACAAGGAAGAGACCTCTGTGAGAGCCTCGCAGCCTGAGGACCTCCAGACCCACAGTGGAGAGAGAGAGAGAAACGTCTCCTCAGTTTCCTCTAACTCCAAGCAGACACATGCGCAGGTGCACAGACACAGACACAAAGATACAGACACACACACACACACACACACACACACACACACACACACACACATACACACACGATGATGATGATGATGGTGGTAATGGTAATGACTGTGGTGGTTTGAATAGGTTTGGCCCCCTAGACTCATCTGTTTGAATGCTCGGCCCATGGGAAGTGGCACTATTAGGAGGTATGGCCTTGCTGAAGGAAGTGTGTCACTGTGTGGGTGTGTTTTGAGGGCTCCTCCTATGCTCAAGCTCTGCCCAGTATCCTCCTTGCCTTTGGATCAAGATGTAGAACTCTGGGCTGCTCCAGCATCAAGTCTGCCTACTCATGCCATGCTTCCCGTCATGATGATAATGGACTGAATCTCTGAAACTGTAAGCCAGCCCTAGTTAAATGTTTGCTTTCATAAGAGTTGCTTGGGTCACAATGTCTCTCCTCAGCAACATAAGACAGTGATGGTGATGCTGATACATTGTGTACAGGATGAACGCATACTTATTTTATTCAGCCAACAACTTCCTATCACCTGCAGCACTCCTCTCATGTCTCAGACAAGCGACAAGAATCTTACCACCATCAGAGAAGATCTGGAATACTGTTTCTATTAAAAGCAAAATTCTTTTTTACTCTTCTAACTGCACATTTTGAATAATCTTCAAAGGTCACTAAGATCTTTAGTCAACAGACAGGGAGTGTGTCCTTTGGACACAAAGGAGCTTTCAGACAGCTGCTTTTTCCACAGGTAAATCAAAGCTCTGAGCTCTCCTTGCAGGGCCCAAGATTATTTGGCCACGTTACACCCCAAAAGGGATGCTGCCCACACAGGTCAGGCTGACCGTGGGAGCAAAGAACAAAGAAATGCTATGAAAAGCAGAATTATCACTCCACTTTAAACAATCTGCTTAAAGGAGTATTTATTTTAAGCTAGTACCAAAAGACAGTAACTTTAAAATTCCTAAGTTAAGCAGTAAATTCTTCCCAGGGAAAAGGGAACAGCAGTCCAAACTGCTATCTTTGCTGTGGGAACACTTCAAATCTGTCCCGGCCGATTTTTCCTTTCAACCTGCCTGCTGCCCTCGATGGACTGCCAATGTGGCCTAAGGGCTGGCCTTGAACTTACAGTTTCCACCCTCTGCCTCCACCATATGGCACCATGAACCCCTATCTGCCCTTTAAGGCCAGCCTCAAAGCCTCCCCTAGAGAACAAAGCCTTTTTTGAAGGCTCAGTTCTAAATATTTTCTCAGCAACTAGGTGATTTATCTATTCTATAAATTTGCATATTCTTCAAACTACCTGGTATTGACAAGTAATTTGTGAATTTATTTGATCTGGGCTAAATTAAAAACTCCATGAAGGTGAGTGCCATGGCTCATTCCTTTACCTCTTCCAGTGTATTTCTCTCACCCTGTATACAGACTTGCAAATGCAATAATCCTAAGTTACAGAGTATACCATGCAAACCCATGCATCTAAGACTAGCTGTTTAGTTTGCCACATGTGTAAACTTACTATTGCATGATGTGCTGTAATCACAAAAAAGTCACAATCTATCTATCTATCTATCTATCTATCTATCTATCTATCTATCCTCCTGTCAATATGTCTGCTTCCAACTTTTGGCCAACACAAACATGCATAACTATTAAATATCCTTGCATGTGTCCACAGCTGCAGAGGAAAGCCTCACTCAGGTATCCTAAGAATGGGCTGTCTGGCATATCTGTGATGCAGCTTCCTGATGCCACATTCAGTGATGTAGCTAAGCATGGTTAATCAGTCTTTTATTCTATTGTTTACTTTTCAACTTATTTCTGTAAGTTACAATTTCCTTCCAAAACCATAAAAGTCTAGTAAGGCACAGAAAATGCTTGCACCCTTTCTTCCTTAAACACCCTGTGCTGCTGGCCATACTGCAGTCAGTGAGTTGCAGTTTGCAGAGCTGTAGACCTTTAATGGGCTGCTTCCAGTGCTGTGCGCGCTCAGCAGACGTGAATGCCTGCCTTCCCTTCCCCACGTTCAGCTTTAACCGTGAGCTCCTGGCACAACTTTAATATGGAACTGGAATGCTTTCCCCTAAGAAGAAAGTGTTTGGCAGCCACCATGAACTTCAGATGGCTTCAGAGTTGCGCAAAGGTCTTAGTTCAGTGGAAAGTTCTGAAAGTGCCATTATTCCACCCTACTCCTGTGACTCCAGTCCTCATGGCTGCTTCCTGTGAAGGCTTCAGGTGCCTGTCCCTCTGGCTTTTCAGTTCCTGAATCTAGCTCCTTGGTTCTTGTTTGTCTATGAATCTCTATTTTTAAGTCAGTGAGAAAAACAACAGGCACCTCTCCTACCTCTCATGAGTCTGGCAGTGTCTTAATAACTGTTCTGTAGCAAGGTAGTTCTCCCAGGGTGCCTTACTGGCCACACTGCCAGTACCAAAGACCTATAATCGCTGGCTTATTCCCCCTTCTTTTCTTAACATCACTTTATTTTGTAGCTCCCTCTTATTTCCAATGCCACTAAAGACAATAGCACAGTATCTCCAAAAAAGAAAGGCACTGCTAAAAGCACAGAGGACCCTAGAAATGTTTGATGTGTCAGGGATCAGAGTTCCAGGGCAAGACTTGCAGACAGGCAGATAATTCAACAGAGACCATATGAACATGTTCCAGAGAACCTGTCCATGTCAACTCAAAAAATAACGACCAGCCATATACAATGTACATTTCCCCACTTCAGATTAGTTATACAAATAGTATAAAAGATTCATATATTTTTATAATTCTATAAATAAATGTGATATATATAACTTCTTAATTCTTAGTTTCTCCTAAAAATGCATTTATAGATTTAAAATAATTAAATCATACTAATTAGCTGTTTATGTCCATTAATATAAGAAGTTGCTTGAAAATGGTTAGTTTCTTAATGTAGTAAAATTCCACTTTATTTAATGAACATCAGTTAACTTATACTATTTTAATATTCGAGCCTCCTGCCCATAGAAATACTCATCTTAGTCATCTTCCTACTGGTCATTCCTGTCAAGAAAGGAAAGAAAATTCAACAGTGTTCAACATCAATAGCCTGTGTTAAATGCCAAGGAAAAATATACCCCACCTGCAGCTCTAAACAGCATCTTTCTCTCTTTTTGTTTTTTAGAGACAGAGTTTCTCTGTGTAGCCTTGGCTGTCCTGGAACTCAGTAGACCGACCAGGTTGCCTCATTCAGAGATCCGCCTGTCTCTGTCCCCTGAGTTCAGGGATTAAAGGTATGTCCCACCAAGCCTGGCTAACACACTTTCTTAAGTCTTGGAAAAACTAGTCTGAATTTTACCTCACAAAAAATGATAAATACCATAAATGTGAACTCTGAACAATTTTACATTGGGTAAAAATTGACTCCATTTAATACATGACATAGGTTGAATATTTTGTGTTGTATTGTGACAAAAAAACAACAACAAAAAAAAAACAAAAACAAAAAAAACTATCTTAAAAGGCAGATCTATTTTGATAAGTGAATTAACCTTAAATAATATAGGTCTAAACAGAGGGCTGGAGAGACGGCTTGGCAGTTAAGAGCACTGGCTGCTCTTCCAAACGTTCTGAGTTGAATTCCCAACAACCACATGATGGCTCACAGCCATCTCTAATGGGGTCCGATGCCCTCTTCTGGTGTCTGAAGACGGTTACAGTGTACTCATATCCATAAAATAAATAAATTATACTTACTTTACTTAATGGACATCAGTTAACATACTATTTTAATATTCAAGTCTATATATTTAATATAGACTATATACATGTCTAAATAAGTTTCCTCTTTAGCAAAGTACGGGATTGATATATTAAAATATATTCAAATTCATCATGTTTAATCTGTTTGGACAGTGTTATATAACTATATACAGTTTCTAATCATTTCTTCTCAGAAGCAGAGCTATATCTATCTCTCCTCCGCTTCTATTAGGACAGCCTCTGACTTTTCTCTCTCACTATGTAGCCCTGGCTGTCCTGGAACTCACTCTGTAGACCAGGCTGCCCTTGAACTCACAGAGATCCTTCTGCCTCTGCTGGGATTAAGAGCACATGCCACCACACACAGCTTAACCTTAGACATTTTTGCCCTTTTTCTACTGGGACAATCTTTGACTTTTATTAGGAGTATTTATCCAGTAATATCTAATAGGTTTTTGTATAAACATTTGTACTAAAAAATCTGAAGTAAAAGGACTATTATAATATGGATTTGAGATCAACTGGATCAACATTTTAAGAAAATAAAACTCTATCTCAAAGTGGGCCAGTGGCTTCTATTTGGAGTCCCAGCACATGGGAGCTGGAAGCAGGAAGATCAGGAGGTCACAGTCATCCTCTGCTGAGGACAGTGATTTCTGGCCAGCCATGGCCTACCTCAGACCTTACTTCAAAAATCAAAGACTCCATCTCAAAGAAAACTGAAAGGAAGAGAGGAGAGGGCAGGGGAGTAGGTCACTATCAGAAAGAAAAAAATATAAAATATAATGTAAAACTCTCAAAAGACTTTTTCCTTCTTTCATGGAGATCTTGAAACTGCAGGCAGGCAATCAGAAGGCAAGCTGCCAGTATCAATTCACACTTGAACAAAACTTTTGCCAATGCAAACTGAAACACCTGTATGAACTAAATTGTTCCTATTTTCAACAACAAAATGTCACTGACTTGGCTCGTCTGAAAGGAGGTGACACAGTTCCCACAGGTCATTTTAAATTACCAAGCCATACAGGATAAATGGTTTTCTAAAACAATACAGGTTATTTTTATCATGACTCCCGAAATGTGTAGACAGGATTTCTCAAAAACAGCACCACACGATGACTGTCTTAAATTAGGAGAGCGATGGCTTCCAGAACAAGCTTCAAGGATGCATAAAAACGTCATAAGGAAGCCCGTCAGCCTGCATGCTTATTAAAATATTTCAATAATAATTTAATTTAAAGATTATCTCACATATAGTTCCACATGAAATACAAACATGAAAACACAGGCAAAAAAATTCTCCATAAAAAGACATCTTATTGTTATTTTGGAAAACTTTAGATAAATCACTAAAAGTCAGTAAAATCAAGAACCAACATAAACCAACTATTTAGTTGAGAATCATCAATAAATATTGGTATTTTTTTTATTTTAGCTTTTAAAAAATAGTTAAAAAAAAAACTTTTCAGTTCCTAGAAACTAAAGAGTATCCCAAAACTAAGGAGGCTGAGGCAGGGGGTTTTTGAGTATGAGGATAGCCTGGGACACATAACTACCTCCTACCTCAAAAAGTGAAGTGCATGAATGTATGTGTGTGTGCATGTGCGTGTGCACGTGCGTGTTTATCAAATGCCAAATACCGATAGTCACTTTCCCTCCAATGACTTCCAGCCTTTTATGGGATATTAAAATTTATATTGAAAAAAATTTATATTGGATAGCTCTTACATCAAAAAGGAATCTCAAGCCCCAGAGTTTATAGTCTCAGTGCCAGGTCACCAGAGCACAGGAAGGGACAGCCAGCAAGACAGTGCTGTTCTGTCTTGTTTCTCTCTGCTCCGTGTCCACAGGCAGTTCCAAACATGTTTGCTCTCATCAGGCTGCTCAGAAATAAATATGCCCTCCTGGAAGCCAAGAAGCAGCAAGCTTGGCTCATCACTGAGAGCTAAGGACCCAGCATTCACTCACTGTGGGGCACGTTTACGCACATTCCATATTTGAAAGCAAGGTTTCGGTTTAGGGAACATGCGGCTATCTTTACCATCATGTAGTGCTACCTAAGTTATTGAGAGAAGCAGAACAGTGTGGGCACAGAATGGACGCCAACCCAACGCCTGGGCTGTGTCACCTCCACCGGTTCTCTTAGTCTGGATACACTTCCTGAGCAACAAGCAGGACTAAAGCACTGAGGCCTGCTCTAGACCAAACTGCAAGAGCTCAGGCGTCAAGGCTAGGAAGACCAAGTCTACTGAAGGAAGATAACTGCACAGCTGGTGGCTATGTAAACAAAAATGACCCCAGCCAAAAGAGACAAGGTCAAGCACTCAGAAGTAGGACAGGTTCAAAGTGCCCACCTATCTTTTCTCAGATACACCTGGAGTTAGACAGAATGCACTGTCCCTCAGTTTCTATGAGAGTTGGTTCTGGGTGCCATAGAAAATACCACAGAAATCCCTTACATGAAGTGGTTGGCATCTGCATACAACACATATCCTTGTTCTTTAAGTCACCTCTTGCTACTATAAAGCCTAAAACCAAGTAACAGCTACAGAGTCTGTTACTACTCTGTGTCATGAGGGAACAATGACAAGAAGGTCTGGACATACGCAAATCACACACACTTTTTTCAAATATTTTAAATCCTTATTTGACTAAGTCTGGGTGCAAAGCTATTGATGTAAAAGGACAGCAATATAAATAAATCCTCATCCTTAAGGTAAAATGCCACTCCCAAGTCACCATGTTACTGACTTTGGAATCGGGTACAAAAAGAGGTAAGAGAAGGCTGGACGGATGAAGAGAGGAGTTGCTGGGGACAGAGTTGAACGTTACTGCTGTATGTGCATGCTTCAGTTGAAACAAGACAAGGGGAAGAGACAATACAGAGCCCAGAGTCCTCATTGAGTCCTGAGGCCCTCCCAATGACCCTGTTCCCTGCAGGTCTTCCTAGGGGGTTGAGGGAGGGGAGGCTGTTTGGTTTGGATTTTCTTGGAGACAGGATTCATGTGTCCCTGGCTGGCCTCACGTACTGTGTAGTTAAGCATGACCTTGAACTTCTGATCCTCTTTACTCCTTCTGCAGAGTTTGGAATCACAGGCATGCACCACTCAGTTTAGGCATTACCAGGAATTGAGCCTAAGGCTTTGTGCATACTAGAGGAACATTCTACCAACTGAGCTATAGCCCCAGCACATTTCAGTACTTCTTAGAAATTAACATTTACTCAAATAACAAGAAATCTCCTTAGAAAAATTAGATCTGGCATTTGATTCTCTGTAGTCACAAAACTTTCTCCTGAAGAGATCAGTACTCAGGCCTGAGCTGACTGGGAAGAGAGCCAAAGGAGAAAAAGTACTTGGCCAACAGTTCTTGTGGGTAAAGTATAAAAGTTGAATTCAGAGCTTTCACTGTAAACTGAGAGGGATAAGCTACCCACACCAGAACCACCAGCTAAGATGCTCACCAGTACCTCATGAAACAGAGAAATGAGAACAGATAAAGACATAATCTGAAGACTGGAGGAAAGCTCTCCCTCACTCACAAGAACTGTGCTGTTAACAGATTGGTGTAGTGTCTGCACAGGAACCAGGGAGGATACACATACGCCCATGTGTGTGAGACCAACCCCAAATGATGGTATTAGTACTGCTCGCACCACCACAAAGCCCAGTGACAACATTCCTTGTAATCTGCCCCATCGGTGCTGACCCAAGCTTCTAAGTCACTCATTGCCTGGATACTTGTCTCCTCTCAGCCCTGTACACCTCACTCTCTCTCATGGCCACTCCAGAGTCTCATGTCCTGTCCCACTGCCCCACTTCAGGGAGATCTGTGTTCCACATCATTTTCCCACTGAGGTATTCCAGACTACTCTGCTAAACAACATCCATCCATCCCACTTATAGCCCTCTTCAGCACCTCAATTAAACATCTATTTGGCTCTTTGTCTGTGTATTTCCATGTAAATTAATTGAAACTCTAGAACAAAAGATACTATTCAATATTGTATCCCCAGTGAGGATCGAGACACCTGTGCATGGTAAATACTTCACAGTTACTAGCTGAGTGAAAGGGTCATATACAAGTTATTTTATGTACATTGAAAATAATGTTGCCAGCCGGGCGGTGGTGGCGCACGCCTTTAATCCCAGCACTTGGGAGGCAGAGGCAGGCGGATTTCTGAGTTCGAGGCCAGCCTGGTCTACAGAGTGAGGTCCAGGACAGCCAGGGCTGCACAGAGAAACCCTGTCTCGAAAAACCAAG
>NW_021627075.1:11309-17505 GCF_004785775.1 Grammomys surdaster
AGAAACCCTGTCTCGAAAAACCAACAAAAAAAAAAAAAAAAAAAAAAGAAAGAAAATAATGTTGCCACTTTACCTGCCAGATGCTTTACAGCACATGCATTAATAAATAAGGCATTTCCATATAGTCAGCTAAAGCCCACGATATAATGATAATGCCCAAGGTGTTGAGGAATGAGAAGAGTGGGAAGACAACCCAGATCCCCTGGAGGACTCCAGCAATAGCATCTAACCCGACCAAGAGTGGGAAGAACAGTCGGCAAAGCTCCTGGAACACCACAAACAAGTCAGCTTTCCTTTCTACCTTTCTTTCTTTTGTCTTATCTAGAAAATGGCAAACGAAGAAATAAAGTAGAATTTGGTACCACCTGATAATAAGGATGCCTTTAGCAGAAGAAAGTATGTACCAAGCAAAGTGTGGTGGCATACATCTTTAATCCCAGCACTCAGCAGGCAGTGGTAGGAGGATTTCCATGAGTTCAAGGTCAGCCTGGTCTGTATAGGAAGCTACAGCACAGCCAGGGTTATCTAGAGAGATTCATTAAAAAGTAAAGAAGAAGTGCACCCTTTTCCAATCACAAAGCCAAAAGCACAGTGAGTCTCCCATCTTCTCTAACACACGTCTCTCTTCTTGGATTTCATATCTCCCAACATCTATCCCCCCATCTTTCTATTTTGTTGCTGTTCTTCTCCAGCCTGCATCCTGATCTGTCATCTTACCTCGTTAGTCAACTATAATGAGGTGACTATGCAAAATTCCCACAAACAGTGCTCCAGGTCAGCAATGAACACCCTGATGTGGAACACAGATCCCCCTGAAGTGGGGCAGTGGGAAGCCACGTCTGTGTGTCCTTCTGTCCTGGCTATTCTATGCAATGGAACACAGACAAGTGCCCCGTGTTCCCAACACTGTCTCCTTCCCTGATCACTGCTCTCCTGTCCCTGCTCACAACTCTTTGTCAAGACATCCATGTAGACATCAAAATTGGCCCTCACTTTTATACATAAGACTTATGAATTCTCAGGCTCCCATCCAGTCAGCCAACAAACAGCTACTGAGTATCCATTACATACACAGTAATACAGTAGACACTGGAGTCAAAGAAAGAGGGGGAGAAAGGAAGAGAAGGAAGAGGAAGAAGAGGAAGAGAGAGAATCTGGTCACTGTCCTTAAATCTAAGCGAGTACAGAGAAAACAGCCGTGCTTAAGGGAACAGCAAGATCATGTGGGTTAATACCTGGCAGGATGCACACCCCTGATTTCCTTAGCTGGCAGTTTTTTTCAGCTTAAGCAAGAACAAACCAGAGTCAAAATAATCTACAAGGAAAAAGAAAGAACTGGAGAGGTTAAGGCCATTACTCACCGATGTGAAGGCCAGCAGCTCCTCTTCTGTTAGCTTATGAACTGGGTTGTTTTTCTGGAAATTTGTGCTTTGAATTAAAAGAAAACAAAACATGTTGTAGCTAATTAAAAATAGCTCTAAAAGATAAATCATTATTTCTTATAGTACACATTTTAAGTCACATACTAAAATGCTATGCAATATATATAGGTACTGAAACAAACTTTCAAAGAACAATAAAACTCTGAAAATATAACAGTTGATATCAAAAATATCAATAGTTTATCTTATCAAAAAAATAAATCCAGTGGCTAAAAGATGGCTGAACAGGTCAAAATGCTTGCCATGACATGCACCCTCCAAAAATGAATAGTAAAAGAAAAAAAGGAAATCCAAGCTATGCTACACACCAAAGACAGTGGAAACTACTGATTCCCATTTACTAAACAACTACCACTGACAAATCCCGTTGTTATGACAACCAGACACCTTGAAATCTGTAAGTCACCTGTGTGGAGAACAACAGGTGTTCTAAGATGTCAAGGACAAAAGTTAGGTCAGCATTCACATACCCCGAGCTCAGTAATTCCATTCCAGATTATACAGCCCAGGAAAAAAAAATCAATAAATGTATGGACCAGAAATGATACAAAAACATATTCACTGTACTAGAAAAACTGAAAAGAATCAAAACATCCCAATGGAAAATGACAAATTGTGAAACATCCACCCAGCGAAATGCAGCTGTATAAATTAAATTGCAGCTACAGATTAAAACACAAACCACAGAAACACAATAAAGAGAGGAGAAGTAAATCACAGGGAACTACAGAAAGCATGAAAGCAGGCGAACGCAAGCCCTCAGCCTAGGGATACAGACTTGAGAGTAAGCATGTTGTTAAAGGCCAGAAAATGACAACTGTAAAACTTCGGATACCATTTTCTCTGAGGAGAGCAGAGGGAGACATGGAAAAAGTGCACAGGTGGAACTTCAGATGTCTGCAATCTTCTAGCTCATCATTTCCACTATATTGCCTAACGCATAACTTAAATTCACATATCCATAAATTACTTTGTATATAAATAGCATCCATATTAGGAATGACGACAAAGAGGAGTGGTGGCTCCCACCCAAAACCTCAGCACTCAGAAGGCTGACGCTGAAAGACTGTTGCAAGAGTGAGGCTAGCCTGAGCTACAGAGGAAGGCCCTGTCTCAAAAGCGATTATTATAAAGGGCTGGAGATTTAGCTCAGTGGTTATGAGCACCTGTTGCTCTTGCTGAGGACCCAGGTTCTGTTCCCAGCACCCACATGTGGTTCACAACCATAACTCCAGTTCTAAGGGCTCCTATACTCACTTCTGCTCTCCATGGGCATCTGGTGTACATGTGGTACACATACATAAATGTAGGCAAAACAGTTATAAGTCTAAAATAATAAAAGTTAAAAAGTATGAAAACATAAACCTATAAAATATTAATAGTTTATAATTTTCAATATGATTTAAAGATTTTTATGAGCATGAAATGCTTATATGACTTTTAACTAAATCTATTTAGAATTTATTTTTATTATTTTTAATTATCTATGTGTATTTTATTCATGTGTGTATGTACATATGAGTGCAGGTGGCAAAGGAGACAGAAGCATTAGATACCCTGAAACTGGAGCTGCATAGTTGTAAGGCACCTGACCTGGGTGCTGACCACTCGCTAACAAAACAGCGAGTGCTCTAACCACTGAGCAATCTCTCCAGTCCAACTTAGTTACTTTATTTTAACTATTTATTTACATATTTATGTATTTACTTATTTATTGGGAGGCAGGATCTTGATATGTAGTCCTAGATGGTCTAGAACCTACTATAAAAATCTATTCTGGCCTTAACCTCTGGGGAGTACCACACACCTGGCCTGCACAACAAAACAAAATGAATTGGGAATGAAATAATTTAAAACACACAATAAACATATTCTGTGTGTGTGTGTGTGTGTGTGTGTGTGTGTGTGTGTGCGCCTTCTCTCCCTCCCTCCCTCCCTTCCTCCCTCCCTCTCTCTCACTCACTCACCCACTCACTCACTCAGACATTTCTAGTTTGTAGCACAAAGGAATAACAAGGTGATCCATCCACTTAGTCCCTCAAGTCCTTCCCATCCTAAGACTTTGTGTTCTCTACGTGAACAAGAACATTAAAAAGTCCTAAGACAGGATAAGAACCTTATTCAAAATTGATTAATTTCTATTTCCTCTGCAAAGTTTCTAACTGTAAGTCGAGCAGAGCACTGAGAGGAGAAATGTCAGAGGCTCCTTTCCAAACGACAAACAATAAAACTCAACAAAGCAATATCCAACCACATTTTAAGAAAGATGGAAGAAAGGAACAAAAGAAAACTATTTCCATTGAACAGCATAAAATACTATAGTATTGAAAATAAATTTACTTCAAAATATGCATATCCATAGCCAGTGGTGGTGACACACACCTTAATTTACTTTTTTTTAATGTACATTGGTGCATGAGTGTCTCTGTGAGTGTCAGATCCCCTGGAACAGGAGTTAGAGACACTGTGAACTGTCATGTAGATGCTGGGAATTGAACTCAGGACAGCTGAAAGAGCAGCCAGTGCTTTTAACTGCCGAGCCATCTCTCCAGCCCCTTGTACACACCTTTAATCCCAGCTCTTGGGAGGCAGAGGCAGGCGGATTTCTGAGTTCGAGGCCAGCCTGATCTACAGAGTGAGTTCCAGGACAGCCGGGACTACACAGAGAAACCCTGTCTGGAAAAACCAAAAAAAAAAAAAAAAAAAAATCTACACCCAACTGAAGATAACCAAAGACTAAGAGAAGGAGCTACAAACTCAACAGATTCTGAACCTCTGATCCTTTAATTTGCTGCCCAAGAATTCTCCACCTTCACAAGCCATGCAATTCCTATTGTACAGGGAGGATTTGATGAAGATCTTCCCAAACTCAGGAGGACAACAGTCAAGGTGTTCAGCACAGCCAAGTCTGCCATTCACGTACCAGACTCCAAGGATCACAGCAAGCTCCTCAGCACACAGCTCTGGCATCTGAAATTGTTCACTATCTGCTAACTTTATTTCATTCAGAACAGTATCATCGTTGAGCTCAAGATTCTGGTGGGACACAGAAGAAAATATTTAGAACAAAAGTTACATCTCATTCATTCACTCATTCATTCATTCAACAGACCGCTAAAGGAGATGATATTGATGGTTGGTGGGTTTCTTGGAGGGAGGCTGGGGTACATTATTTTTGTTTTGATTTACATTGCAGTTTTTGTTTGGTTTGGTGTTCTGTCTTAAAACAGGGTCTCACTATGTAGCCCTGGCTGGCCTGAATTCACTAGGTAGACCAAGCTAGCCTTAAACTCACAGAGGTCCACCTGCCTCAGCATCCTGAATACTAAGATTTTGAAAGCATGTAGCACCATACCCTGTGTAGCACACCCTTCTGAATTTTTAAAGATTTACATAATGTCTAAATATGGTCAGTCAGCATACTGTCTCTTGTGGAATCCACAGTAGGGGACAATTTACCTTGTGGAAAGGTTTGCCATGTGCACCTCGGTGGAAGTGAAAGTGGCAGACTGACAGTGGTCACTGAGTGACTCATGTGCAGAACCTCTGCAGGGTAACCCCACCACCCGTCCCCTCCTACTTACACTCTCTACCTGCCGGTCTCTATCGCTGGCCCTCTTTCTGCCCTGTCTCCCATCACTGGAGGAGTATGTATCCATCCCTGTGGTCATGGTTCTCGTCACATCATGAGAGTGGCCCAACAGCCCAGGTACCACGACCTGTCTGCCTCCCTCGTCACTCAAACTGACACCCAGAATGTGGACTGAGAATACAACACTAGCCCTTCTGAAGAGTTGGAGTCAGACACATTATAACACACTCCTGCCCTCAGCAGCAAAGCCAATACTGCCACTTGCTTGGAGTCAGCTAAACTACTTTATGGCAAATCATACTGTTTTTGTAAAGTACTTTTCATTAATAAATCTGTAATATGATCTATTTTTTTTAAAAAAGGAAAATAAGTATTAAAAAATAAAAAGGACTAGTGTTCAGAATATGGAAAGCAAACAAACAAACCAAAAACAAACAACAACCAACCAAACAAACAACCAAATTCAAAAGTGGACCAAAAATGTATGCAGATACTTCAAAAAAAGAAGGTCTATAAATAGTCAATCAAGACACAAAATATTCTTAAGAAAGACTAGCACAGAAGCTCAGCAGGTACTAGCACTCACTACCAAATTCAGTTCCTGAGACTCACATGGTGGATCCCAAACCCACGTAAGCAGTCACCATTGCTAGGAAGGAAGAGATTCTCTAACAGGTCAAGCAACCTGCAAGTTGTGCAGGGAGCTCAGGGATGTGGTGAGCATCACCATGCTGTGGTGGGCTCCTGAGTGATGCAGACGCCTTTGAGTCATCCATGTCCCTCTATAACCCTTCGCCATACTCCTTAAGTCCCCAGTAAACTTACAGGTTCCAAAGCTAGGTTTGGGTGAAATCATTTCTTTTGGCTTTCTTCTATGTGCTACCTGAGGTGAACAGACAGCTGTTCACATCTCCCCAGGGAAAGTCACACAACATCAAATAAATGTCATACAATACAGGAATGACACTTAAAGACAGAAATCACATGGGCATTTCAACAGGAGCAGGAAAGGCCTTTGGCAAAGCTCATTGTCTATTTGTGATAAATGTCCTGAAGAAACCAGGATGAGAATCAACATATCTCAGTCTGCAAGCAACTCTAATAATCCCCTTTTAATGGATGGATGGATGGATGGATGGATGGATGGATGGATGGATGGATG
>NW_021627076.1:0-2066 GCF_004785775.1 Grammomys surdaster
TCAGGAAAGGGAGCCAAAAGATTCTAAAAGCCATACAACCAGGACACTAGCTACCTGTGAGACAGAGTCTTCTAAGTGTGACAGGTACATATACCCACCACATCTCAACAATATGGTGCGCTGAGAAGCCAACATGACGAACACACCAACAATACAGACAGGGGAAGCTTCACAAGCCATTGGTCCTTTTATATAAGCTACCTCTTATTAAAAAGGTATTTTTATAAAACTCCATTTGTTCTGTGGCAAATGACATATAAAAAGGTTCCAAATAATGTAAGCTCCTTTGTAAAGGGAGCAGTTGGCAGAGTGCTGGCCTGGCATCCATGGTACTGGAGTTTGAGCTCTAGTACCACACAAACCAAGAGAAACAGCACACACCTGTAATCCTAGCACTTAGGAGGAGGCAGAAGGCTCAGGAGTTCAAGGCCATCTTCAGCTACAAACCAAGTTCAAGGCAAGCCTGAGTTACATGAGACCCTTTATCTCAAAAGCAAATTCTATCCTAAACTAACCTGAGTCCCCCTACTTTTCCAGTCATAGCTTATGTACTGTAAATAAATGGAATGAGAGACTAATATGTTATGTTCAGAGGGAAAAACGGACGAAATTTAGCTGACTTAATACTAATTCCACTTCCAAAATCCTAATAACATCTTGAGCCCATGCTTTCCTTTGTTGAACTTTAGCTATTTGTATCTTGAAGTTGAATTCAATGACTTTAGATTTCATACTTACTGACTATCTCACAGTTTTTACTGTTCAATGGAGGTGGCAGGAAATAGCTGAGAAAAGCTTGCTTGGGTGCCGGAAGGAGAAGACTGGAGCTGCACAAGGAGCCCCATGGCTTATAAACTAATGCCTGAGGCTTGGGATCATCCCGACTAGTGAAACAAATGCTGGTTGCTAATATAGTCCAGTTTATCATTTTTATGCCTGCAACTTTATTAGCCTGCTCAACTCTCCTATGGTCTCCTATGTTTAACTTCTCTGGCTTTATTGTTTAGCCTTCTATTTTTATATGGTAGATCTGTTTGAATTGATTCTTTTATGCAGCATGATCTCCTGTTCTCCATATGGACATATAAATTATCCAGGGCCACTGACTGGAAAGTCTACTGTGCTGCAATACCTGCTCTGTCATAAATCTGGTGAACCACATCCGAACGGCTCTCTTCAGAACCATCTGCCCCACTGGCAGCTTTCTATCTTCTTGTGTCCAAACATCTTAATTCAATGTTTCCCAGGCTTTCAAGCGCATACAAACGACCAGAGAGTGTGCTGGAACCCACACTCCTTGGCCTCAGCCCCCAGTTCTCCATCAGTCTGCTTCCGGGTGGAGGCAGGAAGACTCCACTTCTCAGAGATGGCAGCTGGGGCTCCGGTTGCCGCTCAAGTGCCACAGTCTCATAAGCACTGCCTCGGTCAGACAGCTTCACACAGTACATGGCTTCCAGCTCTCTTCCTGACCGCCTAAGACATTTTTCACCTTTGTCTTCTCTATGAACTGAAAATCAGCTTCTTAAAAGGCCCCTTAGGTCTACCACACACATTTAAAAAGAAAAACAAAACAAAAAACAAAAACAGCAAAATCAAACTGCGGGAATTTTGTGAGAACTGCATAGACCAAACAAAGCAGGTTAGTTTGGAGAGACTGGAAATGCTAAATGCTGGGTCACCCATGAACAAATGTGCGGCTCCTGGTATTTAGGTCCTCGTTAGTCTCTCGGAACGTTCTGCTACTGAGATGTTATCAATATTTTGGTAAATACAATTTCTAGAAATATGATGCATTTTGATACTTTGATGCTATTACAAATAGCATCTTTTTTTCTTTCTTTAAAAAAATAATTTTAATTATGGTTAAAAAAATATACAGACCATAAAATTTATCAGCAAACCAGCTTTTAAACACACAGTTCAGTAATGCTAAATGAATTCACTTTAACTTTCACTTTGTTGTGCAATCTCCAGGATTTTTTTCATGTGCAACTCTAAGCTATACCATTAAACAGCAGCTTCCCCTCCCTCCCTCCCTCCCTCCCTCCTTCCCTCCCTCCCTCCCT
>NW_021627076.1:2166-11204 GCF_004785775.1 Grammomys surdaster
CCCTCCTTCCCTCCCTCCCTCCCTCCCTCTCTCCTTCCCTCCCTCTTCTAAGGCTGAGGAACCAGCACCCTACTTCTTGTCCCTGTGAACCTGACCACTCTTGTTATCAAGCAGCTGCAAATGTGATCTTGGAAAAAGATAGGAGTGTAAAAATAAATCTTACTCTTGCAGCCTGCTAATATACCACCACATTGAATTACTACTCATAATCAAAATGTAGTCTCAAACACATTGAGCAATTTTGTATTCAACAAGTCTCACTTTTAGAAAGAATTCGGGCACAGATGCAAATGATCTAAATGTTTGCAGCCCCATACATGTATATGAGCTGCGATTTCCACCACTTTTGCTTATAAAAGGGAAGCAGAAACCACTTGTATGGGAGTAACACATGCATGCTATTTTAAGACACACGCTCTCTCTCATTCTCAATTTACACTGACCAAAATCTTCAAACACTGATGTATTGAACCAGTAGGCTTTAGCATGCATATAATTTTTCATAAGCTCTTAATATTCTTATTTTTGTGAATAAAATGCTAGTAATCTCTTTTATTTGTGTTTACAATGTGTTTTCTTTTGGTTTTAGTTTTTTGGTTTTGTTGTCTTTTGTGAGGTATGCTAAGGATCAAATCCTAGGTCTCAAACATGCTAGGGAAGTTTTCCACCAACAAGATATAGCACTAGCTATTTATAGTCACAATGGTTTATAAATGAAGCAACAAATTCACTTCTGCGGTGAATTTGAATTCTGCGGTGAATTCTGTCTTTGACAAGAAGTATACAAAGATACTCTGAGAACAGAAAGGAGCACTCACTACAGATGATGGGAGGATTTCTGCTACCTGAGCGCTTACTCCCGTGAGGCATGTCACTGAGCCAAAGTGCAGATTTCACAACGTAAGTCAGTGAGTCAGGAGAGATGATTCCACAAGGAAGAGACCTCTGTGAGAGCCTCGCAGCCTGAGGACCTCCAGACCCACAGTGGAGAGAGAGAGAGAAACGTCTCCTCAGTTTCCTCTAACTCCAAGCAGACACATGCGCAGGTGCACAGACACAGACACAAAGATACAGACACACACACACACACACACACACACACACACACACACATACACACACGATGATGATGATGATGGTGGTAATGGTAATGACTGTGGTGGTTTGAATAGGTTTGGCCCCCTAGACTCATCTGTTTGAATGCTCGGCCCATGGGAAGTGGCACTATTAGGAGGTATGGCCTTGCTGAAGGAAGTGTGTCACTGTGTGGGTGTGTTTTGAGGGCTCCTCCTATGCTCAAGCTCTGCCCAGTATCCTCCTTGCCTTTGGATCAAGATGTAGAACTCTGGGCTGCTCCAGCATCAAGTCTGCCTACTCATGCCATGCTTCCCGTCATGATGATAATGGACTGAATCTCTGAAACTGTAAGCCAGCCCTAGTTAAATGTTTGCTTTCATAAGAGTTGCTTGGGTCACAATGTCTCTCCTCAGCAACATAAGACAGTGATGGTGATGCTGATACATTGTGTACAGGATGAACGCATACTTATTTTATTCAGCCAACAACTTCCTATCACCTGCAGCACTCCTCTCATGTCTCAGACAAGCGACAAGAATCTTACCACCATCAGAGAAGATCTGGAATACTGTTTCTATTAAAAGCAAAATTCTTTTTTACTCTTCTAACTGCACATTTTGAATAATCTTCAAAGGTCACTAAGATCTTTAGTCAACAGACAGGGAGTGTGTCCTTTGGACACAAAGGAGCTTTCAGACAGCTGCTTTTTCCACAGGTAAATCAAAGCTCTGAGCTCTCCTTGCAGGGCCCAAGATTATTTGGCCACGTTACACCCCAAAAGGGATGCTGCCCACACAGGTCAGGCTGACCGTGGGAGCAAAGAACAAAGAAATGCTATGAAAAGCAGAATTATCACTCCACTTTAAACAATCTGCTTAAAGGAGTATTTATTTTAAGCTAGTACCAAAAGACAGTAACTTTAAAATTCCTAGGTTAAGCAGTAAATTCTTCCCAGGGAAAAGGGAACAGCAGTCCAAACTGCTATCTTTGCTGTGGGAACACTTCAAATCTGTCCCGGCCGATTTTTCCTTTCAACCTGCCTGCTGCCCTCGATGGACTGCCAATGTGGCCTAAGGGCTGGCCTTGAACTTACAGTTTCCACCCTCTGCCTCCACCATATGGCACCATGAACCCCTATCTGCCCTTTAAGGCCAGCCTCAAAGCCTCCCCTAGAGAACAAAGCCTTTTTTGAAGGCTCAGTTCTAAATATTTTCTCAGCAACTAGGTGATTTATCTATTCTATAAATTTGCATATTCTTCAAACTACCTGGTATTGACAAGTAATTTGTGAATTTATTTGATCTGGGCTAAATTAAAAACTCCATGAAGGTGAGTGCCATGGCTCATTCCTTTACCTCTTCCAGTGTATTTCTCTCACCCTGTATACAGACTTGCAAATGCAACAGTCCTAAGTTACAGAGTATACCATGCAAACCCATGCATCTAAGACTAGCTGTTTAGTTTGCCACATGTGTAAACTTACTATTGCATGATGTGCTGTAATCACAAAAAAGTCACAATCTATCTATCTATCTATCTATCTATCTATCTATCTATCTATCCTCCTGTCAATATGTCTGCTTCCAACTTTTGGCCAACACAAACATGCATAACTATTAAATATCCTTGCATGTGTCCACAGCTGCAGAGGAAAGCCTCACTCAGGTATCCTAAGAATGGGCTGTCTGGCATATCTGTGATGCAGCTTCCTGATGCCACATTCAGTGATGTAGCTAAGCATGGTTAATCAGTCTTTTATTCTATTGTTTACTTTTCAACTTATTTCTGTAAGTTACAATTTCCTTCCAAAACCATAAAAGTCTAGTAAGGCACAGAAAATGCTTGCACCCTTTCTTCCTTAAACACCCTGTGCTGCTGGCCATACTGCAGTCAGTGAGTTGCAGTTTGCAGAGCTGTAGACCTTTAATGGGCTGCTTCCAGTGCTGTGCGCGCTCAGCAGACGTGAATGCCTGCCTTCCCTTCCCCATGTTCAGCTTTAACCGTGAGCTCCTGGCACAACTTTAATATGGAACTGGAATGCTTTCCCCTAAGAAGAAAGTGTTTGGCAGCCACCATGAACTTCAGATGGCTTCAGAGTTGCGCAAAGGTCTTAGTTCAGTGGAAAGTTCTGAAAGTGCCATTATTCCACCCTACTCCTGTGACTCCAGTCCTCATGGCTGCTTCCTGTGAAGGCTTCAGGTGCCTGTCCCTCTGGCTTTTCAGTTCCTGAATCTAGCTCCTTGGTTCTTGTTTGTCTATGAATCTCTATTTTTAAGTCAGTGAGAAAAACAACAGGCACCTCTCCTACCTCTCATGAGTCTGGCAGTGTCTTAATAACTGTTCTGTAGCAAGGTAGTTCTCCCAGGGTGCCTTACTGGCCACACTGCCAGTACCAAAGACCTATAATCGCTGGCTTATTCCCCCTTCTTTTCTTAACATCACTTTATTTTGTAGCTCCCTCTTATTTCCAATGCCACTAAAGACAATAGCACAGTATCTCCAAAAAAGAAAGGCACTGCTAAAAGCACAGAGGACCCTAGAAATGTTTGATGTGTCAGGGATCAGAGTTCCAGGGCAAGACTTGCAGACAGGCAGATAATTCAACAGAGACCATATGAACATGTTCCAGAGAACCTGTCCATGTCAACTCAAAAAATAACGACCAGCCATATACAATGTACATTTCCCCACTTCAGATTAGTTATACAAATAGTATAAAAGATTCATATATTTTTATAATTCTATAAATAAATGTGATATATATAACTTCTTAATTCTTAGTTTCTCCTAAAAATGCATTTATAGATTTAAAATAATTAAATCATACTAATTAGCTGTTTATGTCCATTAATATAAGAAGTTGCTTGAAAATGGTTAGTTTCTTAATGTAGTAAAATTCCACTTTATTTAATGAACATCAGTTAACTTATACTATTTTAATATTCGAGCCTCCTGCCCATAGAAATACTCATCTTAGTCATCTTCCTACTGGTCATTCCTGTCAAGAAAGGAAAGAAAATTCAACAGTGTTCAACATCAATAGCCTGTGTTAAATGCCAAGGAAAAATATACCCCACCTGCAGCTCTAAACAGCATCTTTCTCTCTTTTTGTTTTTTAGAGACAGAGTTTCTCTGTGTAGCCTTGGCTGTCCTGGAACTCAGTAGACCGACCAGGTTGCCTCATTCAGAGATCCGCCTGTCTCTGTCCCCTGAGTTCAGGGATTAAAGGTATGTCCCACCAAGCCTGGCTAACACACTTTCTTAAGTCTTGGAAAAACTAGTCTGAATTTTACCTCACAAAAAATGATAAATACCATAAATGTGAACTCTGAACAATTTTACATTGGGTAAAAATTGACTCCATTTAATACTGACATAGGTTGAATATTTTGTGTTGTATTGTGACAAAAAAAACAACAACAACAAAAAAACAAAAACAAAAAAAACTATCTTAAAAGGCAGATCTATTTTGATAAGTGAATTAACCTTAAATAATATAGGTCTAAACAGAGGGCTGGAGAGACGGCTTGGCAGTTAAGAGCACTGGCTGCTCTTCCAAACGTTCTGAGTTGAATTCCCAACAACCACATGATGGCTCACAGCCATCTCTAATGGGGTCCGATGCCCTCTTCTGGTGTCTGAAGACGGTTACAGTGTACTCATATCCATAAAATAAATAAATTATACTTACTTTACTTAATGGACATCAGTTAACATACTATTTTAATATTCAAGTCTATATATTTAATATAGACTATATACATGTCTAAATAAGTTTCCTCTTTAGCAAAGTACGGGATTGATATATTAAAATATATTCAAATTCATCATGTTTAATCTGTTTGGACAGTGTTATATAACTATATACAGTTTCTAATCATTTCTTCTCAGAAGCAGAGCTATATCTATCTCTCCTCCGCTTCTATTAGGACAGCCTCTGACTTTTCTCTCTCACTATGTAGCCCTGGCTGTCCTGGAACTCACTCTGTAGACCAGGCTGCCCTTGAACTCACAGAGATCCTTCTGCCTCTGCTGGGATTAAGAGCACATGCCACCACACACAGCTTAATCTTAGACATTTTTGCCCTTTTTCTACTGGGACAATCTTTGACTTTTATTAGGAGTATTTATCCAGTAATATCTAATAGGTTTTTGTATAAACATTTGTACTAAAAAATCTGAAGTAAAAGGACTATTATAATATGGATTTGAGATCAACTGGATCAACATTTTAAGAAAATAAAACTCTATCTCAAAGTGGGCCAGTGGCTTCTATTTGGAGTCCCAGCACATGGGAGCTGGAAGCAGGAAGATCAGGAGGTCACAGTCATCCTCTGCTGAGGACAGTGATTTCTGGCCAGCCATGGCCTACCTCAGACCTTACTTCAAAAATCAAAGACTCCATCTCAAAGAAAACTGAAAGGAAGAGAGGAGAGGGCAGGGGAGTAGGTCACTATCAGAAAGAAAAAAATATAAAATATAATGTAAAACTCTCAAAAGACTTTTTCCTTCTTTCATGGAGATCTTGAAACTGCAGGCAGGCAATCAGAAGGCAAGCTGCCAGTATCAATTCACACTTGAACAAAACTTTTGCCAATGCAAACTGAAACACCTGTATGAACTAAATTGTTCCTATTTTCAACAACAAAATGTCACTGACTTGGCTCGTCTGAAAGGAGGTGACACAGTTCCCACAGGTCATTTTAAATTACCAAGCCATACAGGATAAATGGTTTTCTAAAACAATACAGGTTATTTTTATCATGACTCCCGAAATGTGTAGACAGGATTTCTCAAAAACAGCACCACACGATGACTGTCTTAAATTAGGAGAGCGATGGCTTCCAGAACAAGCTTCAAGGATGCATAAAAACGTCATAAGGAAGCCCGTCAGCCTGCATGCTTATTAAAATATTTCAATAATAATTTAATTTAAAGATTATCTCACATATAGTTCCACATGAAATACAAACATGAAAACACAGGCAAAAAAATTCTCCATAAAAAGACATCTTATTGTTATTTTGGAAAACTTTAGATAAATCACTAAAAGTCAGTAAAATCAAGAACCAACATAAACCAACTATTTAGTTGAGAATCATCAATAAATATTGGTATTTTTTTTATTTTAGCTTTTAAAAAATAGTTAAAAAAAAAAACTTTTCAGTTCCTAGAAACTAAAGAGTATCCCAAAACTAAGGAGGCTGAGGCAGGGGGTTTTTGAGTATGAGGATAGCCTGGGACACATAACTACCTCCTACCTCAAAAAGTGAAGTGCATGAATGTATGTGTGTGTGCATGTGCGTGTGCACGTGCGTGTTTATCAAATGCCAAATACCGATAGTCACTTTCCCTCCAATGACTTCCAGCCTTTTATGGGATATTAAAATTTATATTGAAAAAAATTTATATTGGATAGCTCTTACATCAAAAAGGAATCTCAAGCCCCAGAGTTTATAGTCTCAGTGCCAGATCACCAGAGCACAGGAAGGGACAGCCAGCAAGACAGTGCTGTTCTGTCTTGTTTCTCTCTGCTCCGTGTCCACAGGCAGTTCCAAACATGTTTGCTCTCATCAGGCTGCTCAGAAATAAATATGCCCTCCTGGAAGCCAAGAAGCAGCAAGCTTGGCTCATCACTGAGAGCTAAGGACCCAGCATTCACTCACTGTGGGGCACGTTTACGCACATTCCATATTTGAAAGCAAGGTTTCGGTTTAGGGAACATGCGGCTATCTTTACCATCATGTAGTGCTACCTAAGTTATTGAGAGAAGCAGAACAGTGTGGGCACAGAATGGACGCCAACCCAACGCCTGGGCTGTGTCACCTCCACCGGTTCTCTTAGTCTGGATACACTTCCTGAGCAACAAGCAGGACTAAAGCACTGAGGCCTGCTCTAGACCAAACTGCAAGAGCTCAGGCGTCAAGGCTAGGAAGACCAAGTCTACTGAAGGAAGATAACTGCACAGCTGGTGGCTATGTAAACAAAAATGACCCCAGCCAAAAGAGACAAGGTCAAGCACTCAGAAGTAGGACAGGTTCAAAGTGCCCACCTATCTTTTCTCAGATACACCTGGAGTTAGACAGAATGCACTGTCCCTCAGTTTCTATGAGAGTTGGTTCTGGGTGCCATAGAAAATACCACAGAAATCCCTTACATGAAGTGGTTGGCATCTGCATACAACACATATCCTTGTTCTTTAAGTCACCTCTTGCTACTATAAAGCCTAAAACCAAGTAACAGCTACAGAGTCTGTTACTACTCTGTGTCATGAGGGAACAATGACAAGAAGGTCTGGACATACGCAAATCACACACACTTTTTTCAAATATTTTAAATCCTTATTTGACTAAGTCTGGGTGCAAAGCTATTGATGTAAAAGGACAGCAATATAAATAAATCCTCATCCTTAAGGTAAAATGCCACTCCCAAGTCACCATGTTACTGACTTTGGAATCGGGTACAAAAAGAGGTAAGAGAAGGCTGGACGGATGAAGAGAGGAGTTGCTGGGGACAGAGTTGAACGTTACTGCTGTATGTGCATGCTTCAGTTGAAACAAGACAAGGGGAAGAGACAATACAGAGCCCAGAGTCCTCATTGAGTCCTGAGGCCCTCCCAATGACCCTGTTCCCTGCAGGTCTTCCTAGGGGGTTGAGGGAGGGGAGGCTGTTTGGTTTGGATTTTCTTGGAGACAGGATTCATGTGTCCCTGGCTGGCCTCACGTACTGTGTAGTTAAGCATGACCTTGAACTTCTGATCCTCTTTACTCCTTCTGCAGAGTTTGGAATCACAGGCATGCACCACTCAGTTTAGGCATTACCAGGAATTGAGCCTAAGGCTTTGTGCATACTAGAGGAACATTCTACCAACTGAGCTATAGCCCCAGCACATTTCAGTACTTCTTAGAAATTAACATTTACTCAAATAACAAGAAATCTCCTTAGAAAAATTAGATCTGGCATTTGATTCTCTGTAGTCACAAAACTTTCTCCTGAAGAGATCAGTACTCAGGCCTGAGCTGACTGGGAAGAGAGCCAAAGGAGAAAAAGTACTTGGCCAACAGTTCTTGTGGGTAAAGTATAAAAGTTGAATTCAGAGCTTTCACTGTAAACTGAGAGGGATAAGCTACCCACACCAGAACCACCAGCTAAGATGCTCACCAGTACCTCATGAAACAGAGAAATGAGAACAGATAAAGACATAATCTGAAGACTGGAGGAAAGCTCTCCCTCACTCACAAGAACTGTGCTGTTAACAGATTGGTGTAGTGTCTGCACAGGAACCAGGGAGGATACACATACGCCCATGTGTGTGAGACCAACCCCAAATGATGGTATTAGTACTGCTCGCACCACCACAAAGCCCAGTGACAACATTCCTTGTAATCTGCCCCATCGGTGCTGACCCAAGCTTCTAAGTCACTCATTGCCTGGATACTTGTCTCCTCTCAGCCCTGTACACCTCACTCTCTCTCATGGCCACTCCAGAGTCTCATGTCCTGTCCCACTGCCCCACTTCAGGGAGATCTGTGTTCCACATCATTTTCCCACTGAGGTATTCCAGACTACTCTGCTAAACAACATCCATCCATCCCACTTATAGCCCTCTTCAGCACCTCAATTAAACATCTATTTGGCTCTTTGTCTGTGTATTTCCATGTAAATTAATTGAAACTCTAGAACAAAAGATACTATTCAATATTGTATCCCCAGTGAGGATCGAGACACCTGTGCATGGTAAATACTTCACAGTTACTAGCTGAGTGAAAGGGTCATATACAAGTTATTTTATGTACATTGAAAATAATGTTGCCAGCCGGGCGGTGGTGGCGCACGCCTTTAATCCCAGCACTTGGGAGGCAGAGGCAGGCGGATTTCTGAGTTCGAGGCCAGCCTGGTCTACAGAGTGAGGTCCAGGACAGCCAGGGCTGCACAGAGAAACCCTGTCTCGAAAAACCAAG
>NW_021627076.1:11304-17501 GCF_004785775.1 Grammomys surdaster
AGAAACCCTGTCTCGAAAAACCAACAAAAAAAAAAAAAAAAAAAAAAGAAAGAAAATAATGTTGCCACTTTACCTGCCAGATGCTTTACAGCACATGCATTAATAAATAAGGCATTTCCATATAGTCAGCTAAAGCCCACGATATAATGATAATGCCCAAGGTGTTGAGGAATGAGAAGAGTGGGAAGACAACCCAGATCCCCTGGAGGACTCCAGCAATAGCATCTAACCCGACCAAGAGTGGGAAGAACAGTCGGCAAAGCTCCTGGAACACCACAAACAAGTCAGCTTTCCTTTCTACCTTTCTTTCTTTTGTCTTATCTAGAAAATGGCAAACGAAGAAATAAAGTAGAATTTGGTACCACCTGATAATAAGGATGCCTTTAGCAGAAGAAAGTATGTACCAAGCAAAGTGTGGTGGCATACATCTTTAATCCCAGCACTCAGCAGGCAGTGGTAGGAGGATTTCCATGAGTTCAAGGTCAGCCTGGTCTGTATAGGAAGCTACAGCACAGCCAGGGTTATCTAGAGAGATTCATTAAAAAGTAAAGAAGAAGTGCACCCTTTTCCAATCACAAAGCCAAAAGCACAGTGAGTCTCCCATCTTCTCTAACACACGTCTCTCTTCTTGGATTTCATATCTCCCAACATCTATCCCCCCATCTTTCTATTTTGTTGCTGTTCTTCTCCAGCCTGCATCCTGATCTGTCATCTTACCTCGTTAGTCAACTATAATGAGGTGACTATGCAAAATTCCCACAAACAGTGCTCCAGGTCAGCAATGAACACCCTGATGTGGAACACAGATCCCCCTGAAGTGGGGCAGTGGGAAGCCACGTCTGTGTGTCCTTCTGTCCTGGCTATTCTATGCAATGGAACACGGACAAGTGCCCCGTGTTCCCAACACTGTCTCCTTCCCTGATCACTGCTCTCCTATCCCTGCTCACAACTCTTTGTCAAGACATCCATGTAGACATCAAAATTGGCCCTCACTTTTATACATAAGACTTATGAATTCTCAGGCTCCCATCCAGTCAGCCAACAAACAGCTACTGAGTATCCATTACATACACAGTAATACAGTAGACACTGGAGTCAAAGAAAGAGGGGGAGAAAGGAAGAGAAGGAAGAGGAAGAAGAGGAAGAGAGAGAATCTGGTCACTGTCCTTAAATCTAAGCGAGTACAGAGAAAACAGCCGTGCTTAAGGGAACAGCAAGATCATGTGGGTTAATACCTGGCAGGATGCACACCCCTGATTTCCTTAGCTGGCAGTTTTTTTCAGCTTAAGCAAGAACAAACCAGAGTCAAAATAATCTACAAGGAAAAAGAAAGAACTGGAGAGGTTAAGGCCATTACTCACCGATGTGAAGGCCAGCAGCTCCTCTTCTGTTAGCTTATGAACTGGGTTGTTTTTCTGGAAATTTGTGCTTTGAATTAAAAGAAAACAAAACATGTTGTAGCTAATTAAAAATAGCTCTAAAAGATAAATCATTATTTCTTATAGTACACATTTTAAGTCACATACTAAAATGCTATGCAATATATATAGGTACTGAAACAAACTTTCAAAGAACAATAAAACTCTGAAAATATAACAGTTGATATCAAAAATATCAATAGTTTATCTTATCAAAAAAATAAATCCAGTGGCTAAAAGATGGCTGAACAGGTCAAAATGCTTGCCATGACATGCACCCTCCAAAAATGAATAGTAAAAGAAAAAAAGGAAATCCAAGCTATGCTACACACCAAAGACAGTGGAAACTACTGATTCCCATTTACTAAACATCTACCACTGACAAATCCCGTTGTTATGACAACCAGACACCTTGAAATCTGTAAGTCACCTGTGTGGAGAACAACAGGTGTTCTAAGATGTCAAGGACAAAAGTTAGGTCAGCATTCACATACCCCGAGCTCAGTAATTCCATTCCAGATTATACAGCCCAGAAAAAAAAAAATCAATAAATGTATGGACCAGAAATGATACAAAAACATATTCACTGTACTAGAAAAACTGAAAAGAATCAAAACATCCCAATGGAAAATGACAAATTGTGAAACATCCACCCAGCGAAATGCAGCTGTATAAATTAAATTGCAGCTACAGATTAAAACACAAACCACAGAAACACAATAAAGAGAGGAGAAGTAAATCACAGGGAACTACAGAAAGCATGAAAGCAGGCGAACGCAAGCCCTCAGCCTAGGGATACAGACTTGAGAGTAAGCATGTTGTTAAAGGCCAGAAAATGACAACTGTAAAACTTCGGATACCATTTTCTCTGAGGAGAGCAGAGGGAGACATGGAAAAAGTGCACAGGTGGAACTTCAGATGTCTGCAATCTTCTAGCTCATCATTTCCACTATATTGCCTAACGCATAACTTAAATTCACATATCCATAAATTACTTTGTATATAAATAGCATCCATATTAGGAATGACGACAAAGAGGAGTGGTGGCTCCCACCCAAAACCTCAGCACTCAGAAGGCTGACGCTGAAAGACTGTTGCAAGAGTGAGGCTAGCCTGAGCTACAGAGGAAGGCCCTGTCTCAAAAGCGATTATTATAAAGGGCTGGAGATTTAGCTCAGTGGTTATGAGCACCTGTTGCTCTTGCTGAGGACCCAGGTTCTGTTCCCAGCACCCACATGTGGTTCACAACCATAACTCCAGTTCTAAGGGCTCCTATACTCACTTCTGCTCTCCATGGGCATCTGGTGTACATGTGGTACACATACATAAATGTAGGCAAAACAGTTATAAGTCTAAAATAATAAAAGTTAAAAAGTATGAAAACATAAACCTATAAAATATTAATAGTTTATAATTTTCAATATGATTTAAAGACTTTTATGAGCATGAAATGCTTATATGACTTTTAACTAAATCTATTTAGAATTTATTTTTATTATTTTTAATTATCTATGTGTATTTTATTCATGTGTGTATGTACATATGAGTGCAGGTGGCAAAGGAGACAGAAGCATTAGATACCCTGAAACTGGAGCTGCATAGTTGTAAGGCACCTGACCTGGGTGCTGACCACTCGCTAACAAAACAGCGAGTGCTCTAACCACTGAGCAATCTCTCCAGTCCAACTTAGTTACTTTATTTTAACTATTTATTTACATATTTATGTATTTACTTATTTATTGGGAGGCAGGATCTTGATATGTAGTCCTAGATGGTCTAGAACCTACTATAAAAATCTATTCTGGCCTTAACCTCTGGGGAGTACCACACACCTGGCCTGCACAACAAAACAAAATGAATTGGGAATGAAATAATTTAAAACACACAATAAACATATTCTGTGTGTGTGTGTGTGTGTGTGTGTGTGTGTGTGTGTGCGCCTTCTCTCCCTCCCTCCCTCCCTTCCTCCCTCCCTCTCTCTCACTCACTCACCCACTCACTCACTCAGACATTTCTAGTTTGTAGCACAAAGGAATAACAAGGTGATCCATCCACTTAGTCCCTCAAGTCCTTCCCATCCTAAGACTTTGTGTTCTCTACGTGAACAAGAACATTAAAAAGTCCTAAGACAGGATAAGAACCTTATTCAAAATTGATTAATTTCCATTTCCTCTGCAAAGTTTCTAACTGTAAGTCGAGCAGAGCACTGAGAGGAGAAATGTCAGAGGCTCCTTTCCAAACGACAAACAATAAAACTCAACAAAGCAATATCCAACCACATTTTAAGAAAGATGGAAGAAAGGAACAAAAGAAAACTATTTCCATTGAACAGCATAAAATACTATACTATTGAAAATAAATTTACTTCAAAATATGCATATCCATAGCCAGTGGTGGTGACACACACCTTAATTTACTTTTTTTTAATGTACATTGGTGCATGAGTGTCTCTGTGAGTGTCAGATCCCCTGGAACAGGAGTTAGAGACACTGTGAACTGTCATGTAGATGCTGGGAATTGAACTCAGGACAGCTGAAAGAGCAGCCAGTGCTTTTAACTGCCGAGCCATCTCTCCAGCCCCTTGTACACACCTTTAATCCCAGCTCTTGGGAGGCAGAGGCAGGCGGATTTCTGAGTTCGAGGCCAGCCTGATCTACAGAGTGAGTTCCAGGACAGCCGGGACTACACAGAGAAACCCTGTCTGGAAAAACCAAAAAAAAAAAAAAAAAAAAATCTACACCCAACTGAAGATAACCAAAGACTAAGAGAAGGAGCTACAAACTCAACAGATTCTGAACCTCTGATCCTTTAATTTGCTGCCCAAGAATTCTCCACCTTCACAAGCCATGCAATTCCTATTGTACAGGGAAGATTTGATGAAGATCTTCCCAAACTCAGGAGGACAACAGTCAAGGTGTTCAGCACAGCCAAGTCTGCTATTCACGTACCAGACTCCAAGGATCACAGCAAGCTCCTCAGCACACAGCTCTGGCATCTGAAATTGTTCACTATCTGCTAACTTTATTTCATTCAGAACAGTATCATCGTTGAGCTCAAGATTCTGGTGGGACACAGAAGAAAATATTTAGAACAAAAGTTACATGTCATTCATTCACTCATTCATTCATTCAACAGACCGCTAAAGGAGATGATATTGATGGCTGGTGGGTTTCTTGGAGGGAGGCTGGGGTACATTATTTTTGTTTTGATTTACATTGGAGTTTTTGTTTGGTTTGGTGTTCTGTCTTAAAACAGGGTCTCACTATGTAGCCCTGGCTGGCCTGAATTCACTAGGTAGACCAAGCTAGCCTTAAACTCACAGAGGTCCACCTGCCTCAGCATCCTGAATACTAAGATTTTGAAAGCATGTAGCACCATACCCTGTGTAGCACACCCTTCTGAATTTTTAAAGATTTACATAATGTCTAAATATGGTCAGTCAGCATACTGTCTCTTGTGGAATCCACAGTAGGGGACAATTTACCTTGTGGAAAGGTTTGCCATGTGCACCTCGGTGGAAGTGAAAGTGGCAGACTGACAGTGGTCACTGAGTGACTCATGTGCAGAACCTCTGCAGGGTAACCCCACCACCCGTCCCCTCCTACTTACACTCTCTACCTGCCGGTCTCTATCGCTGGCCCTCTTTCTGCCCTGTCTCCCATCACTGGAGGAGTATGTATCCATCCCTGTGGTCATGGTTCTCGTCACATCATGAGAGTGGCCCAACAGCCCAGGTACCACGACCTGTCTGCCTCCCTCGTCACTCAAACTGACACCCAGAATGTGGACTGAGAATACAACACTAGCCCTTCTGAAGAGTTGGAGTCAGACACATTATAACACACTCCTGCCCTCAGCAGCAAAGCCAATACTGCCACTTGCTTGGAGTCAGCTAAACTACTTTATGGCAAATCATACTGTTTTTGTAAAGTACTTTTCATTAATAAATCTGTAATATGATCTATTTTTTTTAAAAAAGGAAAATAAGTATTAAAAAATAAAAAGGACTAGTGTTCAGAATATGGAAAGCAAACAAACAAACCAAAAACAAACAACAACCAACCAAACAAACAACCAAATTCAAAAGTGGACCAAAAATGTATGCAGATACTTCAAAAAAAGAAGGTCTATAAATAGTCAATCAAGACACAAAATATTCTTAAGAAAGACTAGCACAGAAGCTCAGCAGGTACTAGCACTCACTACCAAATTCAGTTCCTGAGACTCACATGGTGGATCCCAAACCCACGTAAGCAGTCACCATTGCTAGGAAGGAAGAGATTCTCTAACAGGTCAAGCAACCTGCAAGTTGTGCAGGGAGCTCAGGGATGTGGTGAGCATCACCATGCTGTGGTGGGCTCCTGAGTGATGCAGACGCCTTTGAGTCATCCATGTCCCTCTATAACCCTTCGCCATACTCCTTAAGTCCCCAGTAAACTTACAGGTTCCAAAGCTAGGTTTGGGTGAAATCATTTCTTTTGGCTTTCTTCTATGTGCTACCTGAGGTGAACAGACAGCTGTTCACATCTCCCCAGGGAAAGTCACACAACATCAAATAAATGTCATACAATACAGGAATGACACTTAAAGACAGAAATCACATGGGCATTTCAACAGGAGCAGGAAAGGCCTTTGGCAAAGCTCATTGTCTATTTGTGATAAATGTCCTGAAGAAACCAGGATGAGAATCAACATATCTCAGTCTGCAAGCAACTCTAATAATCCCCTTTTAATGGATGGATGGATGGATGGATGGATGGATGGATGGATGGATGGATG
>NW_021627077.1:0-9274 GCF_004785775.1 Grammomys surdaster
GATGGATGGATGGATGGATGGATGGATGGATGGATGGATGGATGGATTGATCTTTTTTTTTCATTCTAACATTCATTCTAATTTTCTTTTCCTTTAGAGAACCTGAACTCATACACCGAGGTTGTCTGCTGACCTCACACACACAGTCTGTTCACATAAACAAACATACACCATACACATCATGAAAGATTTAACTTTTGTGTAACTAGACTTCAGAATTAAATCTCTTTTCAAGGATACTGTTCTGGCCTAAAGATCAGACTCCAGTGGGCAACCTAAGGCTTAACGAGGGGCTTGGACACGACTGAAAACAGAGAGGAGGAAATTAAGGATTAGTGCACTCATTACACATTCTCTGACTAGTGTTAACCACAGCAGCGTGCACACACACAGCTCAGTGTTAACCACAGCAGCGTGCACACACACAGCTCAGTCACAGCACCACATCCTCAAGGAAGTAATGTCAAGTTCTGTGTCTCTATGACCCTCTCCTTCATTCAGTCTTCTAGAACCAACAGCTGCTCCCTAAGAAAGCTACCACAAAAGAGACAGAGAACTGGAACTCGCCCAGTGTTCTTATCAGAGGTGTCTGTACTGGCTGGTTCTATGTGTCAACACAAGCTAGAGTCATCACAGAGAAAGGAGTCTCAGTTAAGAAAATGCCTCCATGAGACCCAGCTGTAAGCATTTTCTCAACTAGTGATCAATGGTGAGGGTGCAGCCCACTGTGGGTGGTGCCACCCTGGGCTGATTGTCCTGGATTCTATAAAAAAAAAAAGCAGGCTGAGCAAGTCACGGGAAACAAGCCAGTAGCAGCACCTCTCCATGCCCTCTGCATCAGCTCCTGCCTCCAGGTTCCAGCTCTGCCTGAGTTCCTGTCCTGACTTCTTCCACTGATAAATTAGGATCTGGAAGTGTAGGCCAAGTAAACCCTTTCCTCCCCTACTTGCTTTTTGGTCATGATGTTTCATCACAGCAATAGAAGAACCTTGACTAAGACACAATCCTCAGAACGAACTAAATGACAGCTCCTCTCCCTCTCCCTCAGCCCTAGCCTCTCCCTGTGACATTAGTCTCAGAACAGAATACAAATTTGGTACTCAGTGTACTTAAGGTAAATTTACTTATAGGTTCTAAAATGAAGTGTACCAAAGCATGGCCACTAAAGACATTAAAATCAATAACAGGACAATCAAAAACTGTAGATGTAGGCTGGAGAGATGGCTCACAAGTGAAGAGCACAGGCTACTCTCCCAGAGGGACCAGCTTCCATTCCCAACACTCATGTGGCTGCTCCAGTTCCAGAGGATGCAATTCCCTCTTTTGGTTTCTGTGATCACTACACACATGTGGTACACAGATATGTGCAGGCAAACACCCATACACATAAAGTAAAAATAAATCTTTAAAAATATTTAACATATAAAACTGTAAGTGTGGGAATCTCTGGAAAATGAAGATATGTTTGTGGCCCCCATGAAAGCAACCATCCTAGACTCTTAAGTTCAAGCCACAAGAAAAGAATTCATTAGACATGTCAAAAGCATATTGAAGCAGCAAGCAACCCAATAATGACTGAGTTGAAGGCAGATCATAAAATGAGAGAAAAGGAATTCTGCTCATTGGTTTATGTATTTAGGAGAAGCCAGAGAAATGACAAGTCTCTGAATGTTAAAAATATCCACAGAAGACCAAAGTAAAGGGACTAATACAGAGCGGGCGTGGTGGCTCATGCCTACCATCCCAGTGTACAAAGCAGGGACAGACCTGAGTGAGCGAAGCCCTGAGCATTGCTGACACAGGCACGGATGTGCCAAGGACTCCAAGGATTGCCTCAGACGCATAGGAAAATGGCAACATGGACCATGTCCGAAAAGAATGGCAAAGCTTTCGTCAGGAGCCCAAGGATAAGTGCTAACAGACTACTGATCAGTGTGTGTAGAGATTAGCAACTGCCCCTTCCTGTTCCTGAATGTTTACAGCTAAGACTGTTTACCTACAGACTTCCTATCCAGACTAGCTAATCCCCAACTCCGTGCTGTGCCTAACAGACACGCTACAGTTCCAAGGTACAGAGGGAGCAGACTCCCACCTAATTCCAACTTTATTGCATGTGTGTCTGTGTGTCTGTCCTTTCTCCATTCCCTCAGCATCCTCCATCAGGGATCTATGACCAAGCCAGTTGCAGGTTGTGTCGTACTAGCACTTAGGAGGCTAAAGGAGAGGCAGCAGCTAAAGGCCAACCTTGGCTGCATAGCCAGTGCCTGCTTCAAAAGGAAAAAAACAAAATAAGGTAAACGGTACGGCATCAGTAGTCTCTTATCTTAGTCTGTCTGTCTTTTATACGTCAAGAGGTAACACAGCCGCACTGCTAACTTGAGCCGACTACACTGTAAGGGAGCTGTGCTGTCTGAGTGTGGGTGCAGCTGGCACTCACTGTGGTAAAAATGCATCCCTTCAAACTGTAAGACAGAATAAATCCTTCCTTCCTCGAAAAAATTATAAAAGAAACAAAAATACTACTTATCCCCATTTTAGGTAAAAACAAGCAACATCACAAAAGCTCACACGGACTCTTCTCATCACTCAGGGTTTATGATACTCACCTCCTGAAACAGTGACAGGAACTAAACAACTCACCTTGGCTAAACACTCCTGGGGTGTGGGTGCTGGGCTGAACTCATGACTGGAAGGGACATCCTCTTCTCTCCTGACATCTACAATCAGCTGTGCCACATAATTTTCCTGGAATCGTGTCCTTTTTCCCAAAGCACCTGAAAATTAAAATAAAATCTTACCTGTAGATTTGTCAGGCAGATTTACAGTACAATCGGGATGACTTAATATTTTCAGAGTGCTAAAGTATTTTCTCCATACACATATGAAAAACCTGAGGCCTAGTGATGTTAAAATTACTTCAGATAATCTGAAGCCAATGAACTACAGGGCTAAGGCTCACACCCAGGATTTCTGACATGAGATTCTCAGTCCCCACTGTTGCATATTTTTACTTCTGCTGAAAAGAGTAACTTAAGTACTGTGGGTAGAATTCACACATACACACTACATATCATACACATATAATGTTGTGTGTTTGTGTGTATACATACACACATATGAAAAGACAGGGGCTGACACTTGTCACCACTCACTCAGGATCACAGGATGCTCTGCATTAAAGCCTCAGCTGCTAAAACCCAGGCAAGTACCCCATCTGGCTTCTCATGATACTAACATTTCTTCTTCATGTCTCTGAAATAATGCACTGCAGAAGAGTTATTTTCAGACCACTTTGAAGAGAAGCAAAAGTTTCAACATCCACTCTCTGGAAAATGTGGGACTACTAAGAGCAGCCAAAAAAATCTGCTTCCTATACTGAGGACTCTGGCTCTGAGTGACAGTCGACCCCGTAAACAAGTCATGCTCAGGATGGCCACTCAAGTGGCTTAAGAGCTTCGTTCTTTATAGTAAGTCTATAGCTGAGTGAAAAACAACAATCTGCTTCTCTTTTTTTTATTTGTGAGTATGTTTGCATTTTCAAGTTCTTCACCTCGACTTTGGGAAAAAAATAAAAAACTGTAATAGCTATTAAATATACCACTGATTAAAACTTAATATATAAGGCACCATGTCATTAATATTTAAATAATCCCCCCCAAAATCTATAATAAAAATATTTTTTAAAAAATCTCTGAAATGAACCTCATAAATTTATTACATATAACTATACTTCCAAATACAGACAAAACTCCAAGTTATTTATGGCACTGTTCCAAAAACTATAAACTAGATATTAAATAACTTTTTCCACACAAACACTGTAATAAAAGATGGCGAAGGTCCCATAAAATCATGTAAGACGCATCCAGCTAAAGGACGTTCCTGAGTAATACTGACTCAGTAAGAAGCACCGAACACTGAGGTTGAGAACAGACCTACGAGACATCTAGTTCTAGCATGGGACCATAGTCCCAGGGATGCTCAGCCTGAACCTGTGAGCTGGTGATGTTGGCTCTCGTTAGTCATCCAACTGTACTACAATAGGTTAGGATAGAGCACCACAGCATACAAAGCAGGGTTTCTTCTTTGGCACAGAAGAAACAACAGAGGACTTAAGAAAAATTCTATAACTCATTCATTCTTTCAACATACACATACAGTACACGTGCTGTATAGCTTCAGAAGATGACCTAACTAGGGAGAGGAGGAGGGATAAAGAAAATGACAGACACATGGGCATATGGATAGAATAGCTGGAATCAGATGGTATGGGCCCTAGGATGCAGAAGCCACAGCACCCTGGAAGCTCAGCGTGTTTATTATATACAGTTGAACAGGGAAGCAGGGTGATTATACACAGATAAACAAGGAAGGACTATTATACACAGATAAACAAGGAGACAGGGTTATTATACACAGCTGAACAAGGAGGCAGCCTTGTGGGCAGGTGCAGGTTATGTAGGGACGCAGTCTGCAAGCTGTAAACATCTAAGGAGAAAGCTCAGTGGACATTTTCTGTACACTATCAACAGTTGCACTAGAACCTGAGGAAGGTTCTGCCATTGTTCTGAGCCTCATCTGAGAAAGGCTTTGCCTGCCATCCCTGCCCCAATGAGACTAAAGAACTGGTCTCTGACACGGCCACATCCTTGTCAAACAAACACATCCACTCAGAACTTCACTTGTTCCTTGCAATATTGAGCACCTGCTATATTTCGGTTGGTTCTTCCCCACACACTCCACCCCCCTCCTGGCTGTCCTGGAACTTACTCTGTAGACCAGGCTAGCCTTGAACTCAGAGATCTACCTGCCTCTGCCTCCCAAGTGCTGAAATTAAAGGTGCATTATTCATTCATTTATTTATTTATTTACTTTTATTTTATATACATCAGTGTTTTGTCAACACAAATGTCTGAATGCAGGTGTCAAATCCCCTGAAACAAGAGTCACAGACAGTTGTGAGCTGTTATGTGAGTGCTGGGAATTGAAACCCGGTCCTCTGAAGAGTACTCATGCTCTTAACCACTGAGCTATCTCTCCAGCCCTCAGCTGGTATTCTCAAGCACTGATGATACACCTAAGAAACGATCCTAAGAAATACAATATGAAATGCAACAAAGAACGGCAACAACAGGAAGCATTTATAAGACTGGGCAACACTCAGGGGCGGGGCCACACAGCTAAACTGGGAAGTCAACAGAGGTTTTTGAAGGATTATACTAGAACCAAATGATCCAAGGTTCATTTATGTACTGCCGGCTTCTACAGCTACAGAACATTTTAGAACAAGGAATGGACTCTATGAAAAAAGACAACGTAATCCCAAATTTGTTCTAAAAAATTTTTAGATAAAATCTTTAAAATGTATTGTGAAATAATAAAATAGGTAGGCTCTAGAAAATTAAATACTAGACCAAATATGGCAGGGCATTCCAAATTCCAAAATAAGGAGGTTAATTCTAGACGATCACAAGTTCAAGGCCAGCCTGAGATATATATATATATATTTAAAAAAAAAACAAAATAAGTCTAGAGGATGGAAGTTTTCTCTGTATCTTATGGTCAGTCTAGCTCTACACTTAAAAAACTCAAAAGGGCCGGAGAGATAGCTCAGCCGATAAAGGCTCACAACCAAAAGGACAAAAACAGAACAAAAAAACCAAATGCAAAAATACAATACAAACTGCCAACATACTTACTAGCTTTACTGTAAAATTAAATTGAGTATCTGTGAAAAGTAAAGACTTACCTGTCAGGTCAATCTGTAACTTGCTGATGTCTTTAGCAGTACTGAACCAGTCTTTTGCTTCTTTATATTCATAATAATATAAAAATATATGTGCACATTCCAGATGAAACTGAATAGCCAAAAGTCGACCTGAATCACCTTCAAATAAATTCTCTTGTTTCATCACTGTGAGACAAAAGATGAAACATTAAATATTGAGATGCCCGCAATGTAGAGTCTCAAAGAGTAAAGTATATATCACAGGGTTTTAATTATTTTGAAGAATTTTAAATACAGGAAGGAACACAAATACAACAGTAGCTAACAGCTGAGATTCTTGAGATTTATATGCTCCAAATATACAGCTAAGACTTTATGCATAGCCTTCTGTACCCACACAATCAGTCTTAGGAAATGCTATCCACAGCACCGATCCTTCCTAGGTACTTGTCCTAACCATCCTATAGAAACATGGCCAGAAATATGGGAACACAGGATGCTGACTCAAAGTATCAAGTCAATCTGTAAACTAAACACCATGGAAAATCTGAAGACGGGAGATTAGCTGAGTTCACTTCATAGAAAATATAGATTTTCTTCCTTGAGAATGGAAACATGCATGTTTGTGTATGAATAAATATCAAACATAGAATAAACAGTGGCTTAGCAGTCGATTCTAATTTATGTCTCTAACTACTTGAGGTAAAATATGGAGCCAGTGAGACGGTTCACTGGGCACAGGTGCTTACCACCAACCCTGAAGACCTAAGTTCAATCCCTACAGCCCACATGGGAGAAGCAGAGAAGTAATTCCTAAAAGTTGTTCTCTTACACACACACGCGCGTGTGCACGCACACACACACACACACACACTAATATGACATAATTTTTTTTAATTTTAGAATAAGTAAACCAAGAGGATAATAACCTAGCAATAAAGCATCTGAGGTGAAATGATTATCAAAATTAATGATATAGAGAAAAGAGCACAATACTATCAGATAGACCAGGGTTCAGGGTTCCTCAGGTAACAGGATGTCCATACAATTGGTTCCCTACAACAGAATTCTCTACTACAACATTTCTGACAAGCTGTTTATTAAACTATTTTCAGTAATGGCTTTATCAGCATTTCACAAAGCAGTCTATAAGAATAAATGTCAAATGGGAAATGTACTTCAATGTCCCAACACTGGTGATGATTTTCCAACATCCAAGCTGAAAGAGAAGTTCTATTCACTAGACAGCTAGCTATTTGCTTAGCACTGGGTACTTTCAGTGAGTACCTAAGCTTTCACAATCCTGCCTTTGAGGAAGGTGTTATCTCCACTTAAATCATTACTGACCAGGGTGGAGAACCCAGCTACATGGTAGGGCACCCTCCTAGCAGTGAGGCCCTAAGATCACTTCCCAGCACCACAAAGAAAGACTAAACTCAGCTCAGACAGCTCAGTGACTGATTATGTCAGTTGTTAGGTAGCAAAGCCAGCAATGGCATCCAAACTTCTCCTAAGCTTGTAGGAGAGAAGAGGGGCAGGCATAGGTGGGAGAAGGACAGAGTGCAGAGGCATGACAGAAGCCCAGGCTACTTCATCACCTAGAGATGTGTCTGTCAGTCTTAACAGCTCCAGAACAAGAACCACCTTTGTCCTGCTGTGAGCTGAGCTTAGAGTGGCTCTGAAAGACAGAAGGTGTTTTCTCAGTGCCAACCCTCTGAGAGGTTCTCTGCAGTGAGATAAAGAGGTGAGTCTACAGGCTCTGCCTTGTCTCAGGAGACACATGGGCATGCACCAGGAAGTTCTACTTTGAAAGCACCTCGGGACATTTCATCCATAGTTATCCATAGCAAACCAACCCCTGCAAAGGCTGGACCTCATCATCTTGATTGCTCTTAACAAAAGGTCTCTTTTCTTTCTTTCGTCTCCCTCATTCTACCCATCATTCCTGAGTGTCTAGCCACTGCTGCCAGATATATAACCATCTATGACCCTAGTAAATTAGTGACACATATTACCATATACCTGCAATGTTAATAAGCTTCAAGAAACTGAAGAAGTAAAAAGTTAGACAATATGTACAAGAAATTACAGAAAAGAACCAGACATGGATCAGGGAGGACTGGAGCTCAGATCCCTAGAGATCACATAAAATACTAAGCTAGTGTAAGGAGTGGAGCAAGCCCGGACTGAAGTCCTGAGGGAATGTGTGTTGTTGGCCTAGATATAGCCATGTCCAGTGGAAGCCTCAGGCCCACAGGACTATTGGCAAAGCTGTTACCCACAGGGGCCAGGCTCAAGAAAGGCAACAAAGCTCTCAGTAGGAGTTAGAGCATCAGTGTGAGCAAAGTATCAGTGTGTTCAAAGGCTGACCACTTCCTCCTCACTGTTGTTTACAGCCTCAGACTGCTCACCTACAGAGCCCTCCAGAGACTATTTACCCTCCCTTGGTTCTGTACCTAATACAAGCTGAGATTCTGTGTTACTGAGTTAGAAAACTCCCGCCAGATCACCACGTTTACAGTACATGTATCTGTTGTTTCATTGCTGCCTAGCCTGCTACTCCTAGTCACAGAGTCCAAGGAACCATGCCATGTCCAGATCCACCTGTAATGTCAAGATGTGGAAAGTAGAGCTAGGATTCCAGGAACAAGCTGACTGACTAAATGGTAAATCAATGAGCTCTGAGCACATATCAGAGACCCAAAGGAAAACACCCAGGTCTCCATGTGTAAGCACAAGCAAACATGTAGACATACACACACCAAACTCACACATTGAAAAAAATATAAGCCAGAAAAGCAAAACAAGGAGCTCATCAAAAGTGAAGAATTTTCTTAAATTTCAAAATTAAATGGGCAGAACAGAAACCTGGAAGGCAGATCCAAAGGAACTGACGTAAAATAAAGAGAAGCAACACTAAGAAGAACTAAGGTCTGGTGAGGATGCACATGGGGTATAAAACATGTCTGAAGAGCAAGAAAAACAGACAGTTCACCAAAGTATGTGAAGAGAGAACAGCTAAGAGTTTTCTGGAAGTGGAAAAAAATCATCAAAATTCAGAATCAGAAAGCCCAATAAATGCCTAGCAATACAAAGAACCTCAGAGTGTGACTGTGGCCACACAGAGAGCCTCAGACACACAGGATGTGGGAAGCTGGCCCGGCTGACTACCCCAGCCCGGCAATTCAGACTGGAAGTCAGCAGGAGGGTTGCAGGATGGCACTGCCCCAACCCGTTCAATCATGGATCCCAAAAGAGAGCTGAAAAAGATTTCCAAGCAAAGGAACGGGGAAGCTCACCACCAAGATACCTTTGTTCAATGGAGTAACTGCTAAACTTTTCAGTTTCACACACACACACACACACACTCTCTCTGCAGAAACAGAAGAGAAAACACTGTCCCCCAGGGCAAAAAGAAAAGGGTGAAGGACCACAATCCCCAACTACAGTCCAGAACTTCCAAAAAGAACACATCTGTCAGGCCTGAAAAGTGGGAAGAGAGTCTCTTTAAGCAACAGCTTTCAATGAGGGCTGAGGCATGGAACT
>NW_021627078.1:0-9272 GCF_004785775.1 Grammomys surdaster
GATGGATGGATGGATGGATGGATGGATGGATGGATGGATGGATGGATTGACCTTTTTTTTTCATTCTAACATTCATTCTAATTTTCTTTTCCTTTAGAGAACCTGAACTCATACACCGAGGTTGTCTGCTGACCTCACACACACAGTCTGTTCACATAAACAAACATACACCATACACATCATGAAAGATTTAACTTTTGTGTAACTAGACTTCAGAATTAAATCTCTTTTCAAGGATACTGTTCTGGCCTAAAGATCAGACTCCAGTGGGCAACCTAAGGCTTAACGAGGGGCTTGGACACGACTGAAAACAGAGAGGAGGAAATTAAGGATTAGTGCACTCATTACACATTCTCTGACTAGTGTTAACCACAGCAGCGTGCACACACACAGCTCAGTGTTAACCACAGCAGCGTGCACACACACAGCTCAGTCACAGCACCACATCCTCAAGGAAGTAATGTCAAGTTCTGTGTCTCTATGACCCTCTCCTTCATTCAGTCTTCTAGAACCAACAGCTGCTCCCTAAGAAAGCTACCACAAAAGAGACAGAGAACTGGAACTCGCCCAGTGTTCTTATCAGAGGTGTCTGTACTGGCTGGTTCTATGTGTCAACACAAGCTAGAGTCATCACAGAGAAAGGAGTCTCAGTTAAGAAAATGCCTCCATGAGACCCAGCTGTAAGCATTTTCTCAACTAGTGATCAATGGTGAGGGTGCAGCCCACTGTGGGTGGTGCCACCCTGGGCTGATTGTCCTGGATTCTATAAAAAAAAAAGCAGGCTGAGCAAGTCACGGGAAACAAGCCAGTAGCAGCACCTCTCCATGGCCTCTGCATCAGCTCCTGCCTCCAGGTTCCAGCTCTGCCTGAGTTCCTGTCCTGACTTCTTCCACTGATAAATTAGGATCTGGAAGTGTAGGCCAAGTAAACCCTTTCCTCCCCTACTTGCTTTTTGGTCATGATGTTTCATCACAGCAATAGAAGAACCTTGACTAAGACACAATCCTCAGAACGAACTAAATGACAGCTCCTCTCCCTCTCCCTCAGCCCTAGCCTCTCCCTGTGACATTAGTCTCAGAACAGAATACAAATTTGGTACTCAGTGTACTTAAGGTAAATTTACTTATAGGTTCTAAAATGAAGTGTACCAAAGCATGGCCACTAAAGACATTAAAATCAATAACAGGACAATCAAAAACTGTAGATGTAGGCTGGAGAGATGGCTCACAAGTGAAGAGCACAGGCTACTCTCCCAGAGAGACCAGCTTCCATTCCCAACACTCATGTGGCTGCTCCAGTTCCAGAGGATGCAATTCCCTCTTTTGGTTTCTGTGATCACTACACACATGTGGTACACAGATATGTGCAGGCAAACACCCATACACATAAAGTAAAAATAAATCTTTAAAAATATTTAACATATAAAACTGTAAGTGTGGGAATCTCTGGAAAATGAAGATATGTTTGTGGCCCCCATGAAAGCAACCATCCTAGACTCTTAAGTTCAAGCCACAAGAAAAGAATTCATTAGACATGTCAAAAGCATATTGAAGCAGCAAGCAACCCAATAATGACTGAGTTGAAGGCAGATCATAAAATGAGAGAAAAGGAATTCTGCTCATTGGTTTATGTATTTAGGAGAAGCCAGAGAAATGACAAGTCTCTGAATGTTAAAAATATCCACAGAAGACCAAAGTAAAGGGACTAATACAGAGCGGGCGTGGTGGCTCATGCCTACCATCCCAGTGTACAAAGCAGGGACAGACCTGAGTGAGCGAAGCCCTGAGCATTGCTGACACAGGCACGGATGTGCCAAGGACTCCAAGGATTGCCTCAGACGCATAGGAAAATGGCAACATGGACCATGTCCGAAAAGAATGGCAAAGCTTTCGTCAGGAGCCCAAGGATAAGTGCTAACAGACTACTGATCAGTGTGTGTAGAGATTAGCAACTGCCCCTTCCTGTTCCTGAATGTTTACAGCTAAGACTGTTTACCTACAGACTTCCTATCCAGACTAGCTAATCCCCAACTCCGTGCTGTGCCTAACAGACACGCTACAGTTCCAAGGTACAGAGGGAGCAGACTCCCACCTAATTCCAACTTTATTGCATGTGTGTCTGTGTGTCTGTCCTTTCTCCATTCCCTCAGCATCCTCCATCAGGGATCTATGACCAAGCCAGTTGGGTTGTGTCGTACTAGCACTTAGGAGGCTAAAGGAGAGGCAGCAGCTAAAGGCCAACCTTGGCTGCATAGCCAGTGCCTGCTTCAAAAGGAAAAAAACAAAATAAGGTAAACGGTACGGCATCAGTAGTCTCTTATCTTAGTCTGTCTGTCTTTTATACGTCAAGAGGTAACACAGCCGCACTGCTAACTTGAGCCGACTACACTGTAAGGGAGCTGTGCTGTCTGAGTGTGGGTGCAGCTGGCACTCACTGTGGTAAAAATGCATCCCTTCAAACTGTAAGACAGAATAAATCCTTCCTTCCTCGAAAAAATTATAAAAGAAACAAAAATACTACTTATCCCCATTTTAGGTAAAAACAAGCAACATCACAAAAGCTCACACGGACTCTTCTCATCACTCAGGGTTTATGATACTCACCTCCTGAAACAGTGACAGGAACTAAACAACTCACCTTGGCTAAACACTCCTGGGGTGTGGGTGCTGGGCTGAACTCATGACTGGAAGGGACATCCTCTTCTCTCCTGACATCTACAATCAGCTGTGCCACATAATTTTCCTGGAATCGTGTCCTTTTTCCCAAAGCACCTGAAAATTAAAATAAAATCTTACCTGTAGATTTGTCAGGCAGATTTACAGTACAATCGGGATGACTTAATATTTTCAGAGTGCTAAAGTATTTTCTCCATACACATATGAAAAACCTGAGGCCTAGTGATGTTAAAATTACTTCAGATAATCTGAAGCCAATGAACTACAGGGCTAAGGCTCACACCCAGGATTTCTGACATGAGATTCTCAGTCCCCACTGTTGCATATTTTTACTTCTGCTGAAAAGAGTAACTTAAGTACTGTGGGTAGAATTCACACATACACACTACATATCATACACATATAATGTTGTGTGTTTGTGTGTATACATACACACATATGAAAAGACAGGGGCTGACACTTGTCACCACTCACTCAGGATCACAGGATGCTCTGCATTAAAGCCTCAGCTGCTAAAACCCAGGCAAGTACCCCATCTGGCTTCTCATGATACTAACATTTCTTCTTCATGTCTCTGAAATAATGCACTGCAGAAGAGTTATTTTCAGACCACTTTGAAGAGAAGCAAAAGTTTCAACATCCACTCTCTGGAAAATGTGGGACTACTAAGAGCAGCCAAAAAAATCTGCTTCCTATACTGAGGACTCTGGCTCTGAGTGACAGTCGACCCCGTAAACAAGTCATGCTCAGGATGGCCACTCAAGTGGCTTAAGAGCTTCGTTCTTTATAGTAAGTCTATAGCTGAGTGAAAAACAACAATCTGCTTCTCTTTTTTTTATTTGTGAGTATGTTTGCATTTTCAAGTTCTTCACCTCGACTTTGGGAAAAAAATAAAAAACTGTAATAGCTATTAAATATACCACTGATTAAAACTTAATATATAAGGCACCATGTCATTAATATTTAAATAATCCCCCCCAAAATCTATAATAAAAATATTTTTTAAAAAATCTCTGAAATGAACCTCATAAATTTATTACATATAACTATACTTCCAAATACAGACAAAACTCCAAGTTATTTATGGCACTGTTCCAAAAACTATAAACTAGATATTAAATAACTTTTTCCACACAAACACTGTAATAAAAGATGGCGAAGGTCCCATAAAATCATGTAAGACGCATCCAGCTAAAGGACGTTCCTGAGTAATACTGACTCAGTAAGAAGCACCGAACACTGAGGTTGAGAACAGACCTACGAGACATCTAGTTCTAGCATGGGACCATAGTCCCAGGGATGCTCAGCCTGAACCTGTGAGCTGGTGATGTTGGCTCTCGTTAGTCATCCAACTGTACTACAATAGGTTAGGATAGAGCACCACAGCATACAAAGCAGGGTTTCTTCTTTGGCACAGAAGAAACAACAGAGGACTTAAGAAAAATTCTATAACTCATTCATTCTTTCAACATACACATACAGTACACGTGCTGTATAGCTTCAGAAGATGACCTAACTAGGGAGAGGAGGAGGGATAAAGAAAATGACAGACACATGGGCATATGGATAGAATAGCTGGAATCAGATGGTATGGGCCCTAGGATGCAGAAGCCACAGCACCCTGGAAGCTCAGCGTGTTTATTATATACAGTTGAACAGGGAAGCAGGGTGATTATACACAGATAAACAAGGAAGGACTATTATACACAGATAAACAAGGAGACAGGGTTATTATACACAGCTGAACAAGGAGGCAGCCTTGTGGGCAGGTGCAGGTTATGTAGGGACGCAGTCTGCAAGCTGTAAACATCTAAGGAGAAAGCTCAGTGGACATTTTCTGTACACTATCAACAGTTGCACTAGAACCTGAGGAAGGTTCTGCCATTGTTCTGAGCCTCATCTGAGAAAGGCTTTGCCTGCCATCCCTGCCCCAATGAGACTAAAGAACTGGTCTCTGACACGGCCACATCCTTGTCAAACAAACACATCCACTCAGAACTTCACTTGTTCCTTGCAATATTGAGCACCTGCTATATTTCGGTTGGTTCTTCCCCACACACTCCACCCCCCTCCTGGCTGTCCTGGAACTTACTCTGTAGACCAGGCTAGCCTTGAACTCAGAGATCTACCTGCCTCTGCCTCCCAAGTGCTGAAATTAAAGGTGCATTATTCATTCATTTATTTATTTATTTACTTTTATTTTATATACATCAGTGTTTTGTCAACACAAATGTCTGAATGCAGGTGTCAAATCCCCTGAAACAAGAGTCACAGACAGTTGTGAGCTGTTATGTGAGTGCTGGGAATTGAAACCCGGTCCTCTGAAGAGTACTCATGCTCTTAACCACTGAGCTATCTCTCCAGCCCTCAGCTGGTATTCTCAAGCACTGATGATACACCTAAGAAACGATCCTAAGAAATACAATATGAAATGCAACAAAGAACGGCAACAACAGGAAGCATTTATAAGACTGGGCAACACTCAGGGGCGGGGCCACACAGCTAAACTGGGAAGTCAACAGAGGTTTTTGAAGGATTATACTAGAACCAAATGATCCAAGGTTCATTTATGTACTGCCGGCTTCTACAGCTACAGAACATTTTAGAACAAGGAATGGACTCTATGAAAAAAGACAACGTAATCCCAAATTTGTTCTAAAAAATTTTTAGATAAAATCTTTAAAATGTATTGTGAAATAATAAAATAGGTAGGCTCTAGAAAATTAAATACTAGACCAAATATGGCAGGGCATTCCAAATTCCAAAATAAGGAGGTTAATTCTAGACGATCACAAGTTCAAGGCCAGCCTGAGATATATATATATATATATATTTAAAAAAAAAACAAAATAAGTCTAGAGGATGGAAGTTTTCTCTGTATCTTATGGTCAGTCTAGCTCTACACTTAAAAAACTCAAAAGGGCCAGAGAGATAGCTCAGCCAATAAAGGCTCACAACCAAAAGGACAAAAACAGAACAAAAAAACCAAATGCAAAAATACAATACAAACTGCCAACATACTTACTAGCTTTACTGTAAAATTAAATTGAGTATCTGTGAAAAGTAAAGACTTACCTGTCAGGTCAATCTGTAACTTGCTGATGTCTTTAGCAGTACTGAACCAGTCTTTTGCTTCTTTATATTCATAATAATATAAAAATATATGTGCACATTCCAGATGAAACTGAATAGCCAAAAGTCGACCTGAATCACCTTCAAATAAATTCTCTTGTTTCATCACTGTGAGACAAAAGATGAAACATTAAATATTGAGATGCCCGCAATGTAGAGTCTCAAAGAGTAAAGTATATATCACAGGGTTTTAATTATTTTGAAGAATTTTAAATACAGGAAGGAACACAAATACAACAGTAGCTAACAGCTGAGATTCTTGAGATTTATATGCTCCAAATATACAGCTAAGACTTTATGCATAGCCTTCTGTACCCACACAATCAGTCTTAGGAAATGCTATCCACAGCACCGATCCTTCCTAGGTACTTGTCCTAACCATCCTATAGAAACATGGCCAGAAATATGGGAACACAGGATGCTGACTCAAAGTATCAAGTCAATCTGTAAACTAAACACCATGGAAAATCTGAAGACGGGAGATTAGCTGAGTTCACTTCATAGAAAATATAGATTTTCTTCCTTGAGAATGGAAACATGCATGTTTGTGTATGAATAAATATCAAACATAGAATAAACAGTGGCTTAGCAGTCGATTCTAATTTATGTCTCTAACTACTTGAGGTAAAATATGGAGCCAGTGAGACGGTTCACTGGGCACAGGTGCTTACCACCAACCCTGAAGACCTAAGTTCAATCCCTACAGCCCACATGGGAGAAGCAGAGAAGTAATTCCTAAAAGTTGTTCTCTTACACACACACGCGCGTGTGCATGCACACACACACACACACACTAATATGACATAATTTTTTTTAATTTTAGAATAAGTAAACCAAGAGGATAATAACCTAGCAATAAAGCATCTGAGGTGAAATGATTATCAAAATTAATGATATAGAGAAAAGAGCACAATACTATCAGATAGACCAGGGTTCAGGGTTCCTCAGGTAACAGGATGTCCATACAATTGGTTCCCTACAACAGAATTCTCTACTACAACATTTCTGACAAGCTGTTTATTAAACTATTTTCAGTAATGGCTTTATCAGCATTTCACAAAGCAGTCTATAAGAATAAATGTCAAATGGGAAATGTACTTCAATGTCCCAACACTGGTGATGATTTTCCAACATCCAAGCTGAAAGAGAAGTTCTATTCACTAGACAGCTAGCTATTTGCTTAGCACTGGGTACTTTCAGTGAGTACCTAAGCTTTCACAATCCTGCCTTTGAGGAAGGTGTTATCTCCACTTAAATCATTACTGACCAGGGTGGAGAACCCAGCTACATGGTAGGGCACCCTCCTAGCAGTGAGGCCCTAAGATCACTTCCCAGCACCACAAAGAAAGACTAAACTCAGCTCAGACAGCTCAGTGACTGATTATGTCAGTTGTTAGGTAGCAAAGCCAGCAATGGCATCCAAACTTCTCCTAAGCTTGTAGGAGAGAAGAGGGGCAGGCATAGGTGGGAGAAGGACAGAGTGCAGAGGCATGACAGAAGCCCAGGCTACTTCATCACCTAGAGATGTGTCTGTCAGTCTTAACAGCTCCAGAACAAGAACCACCTTTGTCCTGCTGTGAGCTGAGCTTAGAGTGGCTCTGAAAGACAGAAGGTGTTTTCTCAGTGCCAACCCTCTGAGAGGTTCTCTGCAGTGAGATAAAGAGGTGAGTCTACAGGCTCTGCCTTGTCTCAGGAGACACATGGGCATGCACCAGGAAGTTCTACTTTGAAAGCACCTCGGGACATTTCATCCATAGTTATCCATAGCAAACCAACCCCTGCAAAGGCTGGACCTCATCATCTTGATTGCTCTTAACAAAAGGTCTCTTTTCTTTCTTTCGTCTCCCTCATTCTACCCATCATTCCTGAGTGTCTAGCCACTGCTGCCAGATATATAACCATCTATGACCCTAGTAAATTAGTGACACATATTACCATATACCTGCAATGTTAATAAGCTTCAAGAAACTGAAGAAGTAAAAAGTTAGACAATATGTACAAGAAATTACAGAAAAGAACCAGACATGGATCAGGGAGGACTGGAGCTCAGATCCCTAGAGATCACATAAAATACTAAGCTAGTGTAAGGAGTGGAGCAAGCCCGGACTGAAGTCCTGAGGGAATGTGTGTTGTTGGCCTAGATATAGCCATGTCCAGTGGAAGCCTCAGGCCCACAGGACTATTGGCAAAGCTGTTACCCACAGGGGCCAGGCTCAAGAAAGGCAACAAAGCTCTCAGTAGGAGTTAGAGCATCAGTGTGAGCAAAGTATCAGTGTGTTCAAAGGCTGACCACTTCCTCCTCACTGTTGTTTACAGCCTCAGACTGCTCACCTACAGAGCCCTCCAGAGACTATTTACCCTCCCTTGGTTCTGTACCTAATACAAGCTGAGATTCTGTGTTACTGAGTTAGAAAACTCCCGCCAGATCACCACGTTTACAGTACATGTATCTGTTGTTTCATTGCTGCCTAGCCTGCTACTCCTAGTCACAGAGTCCAAGGAACCATGCCATGTCCAGATCCACCTGTAATGTCAAGATGTGGAAAGTAGAGCTAGGATTCCAGGAACAAGCTGACTGACTAAATGGCAAATCAATGAGCTCTGAGCACATATCAGAGACCCAAAGGAAAACACCCAGGTCTCCATGTGTAAGCACAAGCAAACATGTAGACATACACACACCAAACTCACACATTGAAAAAAATATAAGCCAGAAAAGCAAAACAAGGAGCTCATCAAAAGTGAAGAATTTTCTTAAATTTCAAAATTAAATGGGCAGAACAGAAACCTGGAAGGCAGATCCAAAGGAACTGACGTAAAATAAAGAGAAGCAACACTAAGAAGAACTAAGGTCTGGTGAGGATGCACATGGGGTATAAAACATGTCTGAAGAGCAAGAAAAACAGACAGTTCACCAAAGTATGTGAAGAGAGAACAGCTAAGAGTTTTCTGGAAGTGGAAAAAAAATCATCAAAATTCAGAATCAGAAAGCCCAATAAATGCCTAGCAATACAAAGAACCTCAGAGTGTGACTGTGGCCACACGGAGAGCCTCAGACACACAGGATGTGGGAAGCTGGCCCGGCTGACTACCCCAGCCCGGCAATTCAGACTGGAAGTCAGCAGGAGGGTTGCAGGATGGCACTGCCCCAACCCGTTCAATCATGGATCCCAAAAGAGAGCTGAAAAAGATTTCCAAGCAAAGGAACGGGGAAGCTCACCACCAAGATACCTTTGTTCAATGGAGTAACTGCTAAACTTTTCAGTTTCACACACACACACACACACTCTCTCTGCAGGAACAGAAGAGAAAACACTGTCCCCCAGGGCAAAAAGAAAAGGGTGAAGGACCACAATCCCCAACTACAGTCCAGAACTTCCAAAAAGAACACATCTGTCAGGCCTGAAAAGTGGGAAGAGAGTCTCTTTAAGCAACAGCTTTCAATGAGGGCTGAGGCATGGAACT
>NW_021627079.1:0-2500 GCF_004785775.1 Grammomys surdaster
GAGTCTCTTTAAGCAACAGCTTTCAATGAGGGCTGAGGCATGGAACTATTTAGAACTTCTGGGTCAAAGCAAAAGTTGCCAGGTCCTAAAACCATTCAAAGGGAAAACTGTGTAATGTTAGGTAAGCTACTGACAATGCATAGAACTTCCAAGAGTGAAGAGCAGAGAGAGAACTGATTATTCCCAAGGCAGGCATCTTCCCACAAGAAAGCCAGTCTCACATGATAAAGCATGAGAAACGCAGAGACGTCTGCAGACGTGCTCTACACTGAGATGGAGATTTAGACACAGAACACAGGAAAGAACACCTGAGATATAACCAAACCAGCTGAGGTAGCTCTGGATAAAGACACTTGATGGAGCTTTGAAGCTGGGAAGCCCAGGCCATCACTCTGTTGTCCCCTGGGGCACAGGGTTTTCTCTTCTGTTCCTGCAGAGTGTGTGTGCACATGTATCTCAGTCAACTTGACTCTGTCACATGAGTCAGCTAGACAGGATGATCTCTACAGGGCCTTTCCAGATCAAAGATTTCAGACAAGGATGGTGCAGGAATGGAAAGGGAGAAAGACACGGAACCCTTGGGGAAAAACTAACAGGATTCAAGAAGCAGCTAGTCAACAGCTGAGTCAACTGTAAAAAAGGATTTAAGCTCTGGTAGACTCTGGTAGGCTTAAATAGAAGCACAGTATGCTGATCCAATAGACATACACTTATTGTTAATACTGTGCAAGTTCTCTATTGAAATTCATACTCAAGACCTTCTAGACAAAATGTCAACCCATACATTTAAAACATGGGCTAAATGCAAAATCTCTTCCCAAGAGATTTTTTTAATGCTGTGTTAAATAGTATATTTAATAACACTCATTCCAAAATATACAAAAGAAATTCTACCACTGAATACATCAGTCTTTGGCTGTGAGAACACCCTAACCACAGGGTCACACAGCTGCAGAGAGAAGGCACTACAGAACTCGCTCACAAAATATTTCCATGTTTCTTCTTAGACAGTGTCTTTATGAGTTCAAATTGCAATATTCCATCTCACGCACTCCATGCACTGAATTTTCAGTATCTGATCCAACAGTAATTCATGACAGAACCCATCCAGAAGAAAAAGAAACAAGTTCAAACAGGAAGCTGTAATTATTAGTCAAAGGATACATTCAAGTGAAACCTCTCAGAATAAGAAATTAAAATGGAATACACACATATCAAAAAAAATCTTCTAAAAGGACAAGGTAGCCAACACCTATAATGCCAACTGAAGCAGGAGGATTATGAGTTTGAGGCCACCTTAGAAAAACACAGTGTATTCCAGGTCAGCCAGGTCCAGCAGACACAGCAAAGCCTGTCTCAAAAACAAGCGAGCAGGCCTGCAAGATGGCTCAGCGGTAAAGATGCTCACTGTGGGAGCCTGAGTTTGACTCCCAGCTTCCACAAAAAGTGGAATTGTAGTGTTCTAATCCAACGCTATCTTCCGTGAACACGTCACATGCACACATATACAAAACGTGAATTAAAAAAAAATTTTTAAATCTGCTACATACCTTGATTAATACAGTTTTCAGCAAGAGCAAAAAGCTGAGGTGATCGCTCCTCAAGCAACTGTTGGTGAATATTCACATATCTCAAAGTCCACCACGGCAAGCTCTAGAAAAAGCACCATGTAAGCTGAAATTAAGGAACACTTAGGGGAAAAACCTTTATGCTAATTGAGACTAATTCTTAGAATATTTTTGTACTCAAAAAACTTATTCCTGGATCAGCGTAATCACCCATGCATGTTCTCATCAACGTCTGCAGCCATGGCCTCTTAGCCACATGCTTTCAGAAGCGGCTTCAGACTGACCCTCTCCCTTCAGACGACTGACAAGCCTCCTACTCTGCCATGACACTCCACTCCCTTCACAACCCAAGTACCCACAACATCACGGAGGAACCCACTGAGCACACAGCAGCTTTTTCTTCACTCACTCCTATTTGCCTGACCAATACCTCTTCATTAAGAAAAGACAAGGGCCAGGGAGATGGCTCGGCAGGTGAGACCAGTTGCTTCATGGACATGAGGACCCTCGAGGCCAAATCACCATCACCCACATAAAAGTCACAGGTGACAGTAATTCAGAACTGGGCATCAGAGAGAGGAGGATCTCAGGAGCTCAGTAGCCAACAAGCCTATTCACACACACACACACACACACACACACACACACACACGAAAGAAGGGGGGAGAGAATCAGAGAGAAAAGAAAGAGGAGGAGGAAGGGGAAGAGGAAAAAGGGGAGGAGAGGAAGAGGAGGGGAGGAGGATGGAGGAAGAAGAAGAGGAGGAAGGGGAGGAGGAAGGAGAAGAGGAGGAGGAGGAGGGAGGAGGAGGAAAGGGAAGAGGAAGAAGGGGGGAGGGGGAGGAGGGAGGAGGGGGAAGGGAAGGAAGATGGAAGAAAAGGAGGAGGAGGAAAAAAAGGAGGAGGAGGAAGAAGAGGAGGAGGAGGAAGAGG